>NW_024103628.1:0-23692 GCF_003945595.2 Pipra filicauda | reverse complement strand
GGGGTCTCTGCACCCCAATATTCCCCCCATGGGCACAGGGGGGTCTCTGCACCCCAATATTCCCCCCATGAGCACAGGGGGGTCTCTGCACCCCAATATTCCCCCCCATGGGCTGTAGGGAGGTCTCTGCACCCCAATATTCCCCCCATGGGCACAGGGGGGTCTCTGCACCCCAATATTCCCCCCATGGGCACAGGGGGGTCTCTGCACCCCAATATTCCCCCCATGGGCACAGGGGGGGCTCTGCACCCCAATAGTCCCCCCACGCTCCGGGATTCCTCAGATATTCCCTGGATTTCCCCCCCTTCCCGGCAGCATCGAGGACGAGGAGAACTACTACCGGCTGCACGTGGACGGGTTCAGCGGCACGGTGGAGGATTCCTTCGCCTGGTACCACGACAAGAGGAGCTTCAGCACCCCGGATTCCGGGAACATCTGCGCCGAGATCTCCCACGGCGGGTGGTGGTACCACCAGTGCTTCTTCTCCAACCTCAACGGCGTCTACTACAAGGTGGGGAACGGGCCGGAAAAGCGGGATGGGAGACGCCGGGATGGGAGTTCCGAGGGTTGGGAAGGGGGCGGCGGCGGCGGCGGAATTAGGGATTCGTCGAGGTTGGGAAAAGTCTGGGATGACTTCGGGTCCGGAGTTATCCCGGCGCTGCCGAGGCCGCCACGGATCCGCGTCCCCGAGGGCCACATCCACGGGGGTTGGGAATCCCGCCTGGAATGGGGAATCCAGCCCTGGGCAGCCCTTTTTCCGTGCGGGAATTGTTCCCAATATCCCAGCTGAGCCACATCCACAGGGATCTGAGATCCCTCCAGGAATGGGGAATCCAGGACTTCCAGGGCCTGACAGCCCTTTCCATGCGGGAATTGTTCCCAAAATCCCACCTGCCCAGCTGGAGGCCGTTCCCTCTCCTCCTGTCCCTCGTTCCCTGGGAATTGGGGACCTCCTGGAACTTCCTCCCAGGGAATTGTGGAGAGCTGGGACAGTGCCAGGATGGCACAGGATCCTTAGGGATGGTTCAGGTTGGAAAAACCCTCTGGAATCACGGAGTCCAACCATTCCCAGCACTGCCAAGGTCAGCACGGATCCGTGTCCCCAAGGGCCGCATCCACAGGGATTGGAAATCCCTTTGGGAATGGCGATTCCAGCCCTGCCCTGGGAAGTTCATTCCAATGTTTAACCACCATGTGGGAATTGTTCCCAATATCCCACCTGAGCCTCCCCTGGAGCAGCCGGAGGCCGTTCCCTCTCCTCCCTTGGAGCAGATCCTTCCCTCCTGGCTTGACCAACCTCTGCTCTCCCGGGACAGAATAAAAGGATCCCCAGGGGGTGATCCAACTTTTCCATGGATCAGACGCGACTACGGAGCCGCCTCTGTGCTCTGGGGCTTGGAATGACCCTGTGGAAACCCCTGGAATGGGTGATTCCAGCAGCCCGAGGCGGGCGGGCGTGGCTCCGTCGGGATTACCTGAGGAATTCCGGGATTGAATTGCTGTTTTCCAGCCGGTTTTCCAATGCTTCCCCGTGTCTCCCATCCTGCAGGGCGGGAGATATTCCATCAAGAACCGGAAGATGCTGGGGCCGGACGGGATCGTGTGGTATTCCTGGAAGGACACGGACTATTATTCCCTGCGGAAGGTGGTGATGATGATCCGGCCCCGCACGTTCCGGCCCCGCCTCTCCCCGTGACGGATCCCGCGGAACGCCGGGAACGGGGAGGGCCGGGAACGCTCCGGGGAAAAGAACTGTTGGCTTCGGGAGGGAATCCATCCGAGGGGGATCCAACAGGGAATCGCTCCGGGTTGGGGGGCGGGAGCTCTCCTGGGAATGCCGAGGTGATTCCTGGGAAGGGCTTTGGGCGTTCCCGGGAGTAAATCCCGTTGTCCCGGTGGTGGGAATCGGCTCCAAACCGACACTGGAGCTCCGGCGACGTTCCAGGAGGAAGCAGAGGACCGGGAATCCCAGAAGAGTTTTCCATGTGGAATGCCATGGACTAGCTGTTATCCCGTGGGATGAGAATCCCTCCGCTCCGGGCAGAGCTTTGGAAGGCCCGGAAAATCCCGAAGATCCTGACGATCCTGAAGATCCTGAAGATCCCGAAGATCCACCACCACTTGGATGTGGCCCCGAGGAAAGCCAGGAGAGCACTCCCAGGCCTGGAATCGCGGGAAGTTTGGGAAGGCAGGGATCGTGTTCCAGGCACGGACATCGACCGGCCGCGACAACATTCCAAAGGCAAATATTTTAAAATAAAAAAAAACCATGGGAATTTTTCCGCCGCTTTCCGTTGTTTTCCGTCCCGTTCCCGCCTTTCCATCCTTTTTCCCCGGCGAAGAATTCCAGGAGGATTTTTTATCCACCCAAAAACCGACTGGCGGGAAGGCTCAGACCGGATTTATCCCTCTTTTATTTTTCCGCTCATTCCTTATTCCCGATAAACCTGATCTGCTGTTCGGGGTTAATTTTCCATGTGCAATTCCAGCGGAAGACCCTCCTTTTCCCCCAGATTTTGCCTTCTCCCGGGAACCCGGGAGCTGGAGGACATTAAACATCTAATCAAGTAATTAATTAAATTCCCTTTTTCCCGTCCCACGAGCCCGGGAACGTTCGGAGAAGGAAAAGGTGGATTTTCCCGTTTTTCCCGAGCGTTTCCCTCCTGGTTCCGGTGGTTTCTTTCGGGCTATTCCAGACCGTGTTTCCCCTGGAATTTAGGGGCAAATCCATGGAAAAATCACCTTCCAAACATCCCGGAGACAATAACCCGACATTGTTGTCTTTTCCTTCGCCTGGGAAGGATTCCAAGAGTTGGGATCATTCCCAAGACTCCTCTGGATGTGCCTTGGGCCTGACATTCCCACTTGGGACCAGAATTCCAAGGCATCTCCTGGTTAATCAACACCCCGTTAAGGCCCCAATTAATCACTTGATTAATTAAGGATCCCGTTGTTCCCAATCCACGGTCGGGATTTGTGGGATTATTAAACCCGAGGATAAAGGCGCCGCTCCCAAACCTTGGGAATTGCACCTTGGAATTCACGTTTCCACCCTTCCTTTCCCGCAGTTCTTCATTCCAGGGGTGATTCCCGCCCACCCTCCTGCTCTAAGGAGTTTGGGATGGAGAAGGGAAGGATCCCGGGAGAGCTTGGAGCACATTCCAGAGCCTGAAGGGGCTCCAGGAGAGCTGGAGAGGGTCTGGGGATCAGGGCCTGGAATGCCAGGCCCCAGGGAATGGATCCCAGTGGGAAAGGGGAGATTTGGGGGGGAGATTGGGAAGGGATTCCTGGCTGGGAGGGTGGGGAGGGGCTGGTCTGGAATTCCCAGAGAAGCTGGGGCTGCCCCTGGATCCCTGGGAGTGTCCAAGGCCGGGTTGGATCCCCTGGGATAGCGGGAGGTGTCCCTGACCATGGAATGGGATGGGATTTAAGGGCCCTTCCCACCCAAACCATCCCAGGATTTCAGGATTCCAGAAAGCACAAGGCTGAAAATCCCTCAGGATTCAGGCTCTGGAGCAGGAGGATCCCGGAATCCTGGAATGGTTTGGGTGGGAAGGGACCTCAGATCTCATCCCACTCCATGGTCAGGGACACCTCCCACTATCCCAGGCCGCTCCCAAATCCCTGGATCTCGCCTCATCCTCCTCCTACCTCCTCAGGTGCTCTCCTGCTCTCCCCAGGTCCTTTCCCAGGATCCCCCAGGATCCTGTGGATGTCTGGAATGCTCCCAAGGATTTTGGGTGGCACAGAACTGAGACCCAGGACAGTGGGAAAGACCCGATTCCCTAATCCAGGGATAAACCCATGGATCATGGATAAACCCATGGATCATCTCCAGCTCCCTCCGAGCTCCCTCTTCTCCCAGCACACGGATGGAATTCCCTGCTCCGAGTCTGGAATGGGAAAAGCCCCCAAACCCGCCCCAGTCCCACCGGGATTTTTGGGACAAGGAGGGAAAACAGGCCCATCCCATCCCATCCCATCCCATCCCAATGCCCACCCTAATTCCCTCCTTTTCCCTAAAAAAAAAAACCCTGGAAAAGCGGGGCAGGGATCGTGAGAAAAGCCAGGAAAGGCCCGGGCAGTTTATTCGTATTTACAACGTTTGTGTACAAAAAGGGACAAACTCGGAACGGCCCCTCCGGCTCCTGCCCCCGCTCCCTCATCCCGGGAATTCCCCCCTGGGATCCGGGCACGGCCGAAGGGGGGGACGCGATTCCCTCCGGAATCCCGACCCGGAGCTCGGGAATTTTGTGGCGAGCAAAACCCTCCTGGCACCAGTTGGAAAGGTCGGAGGTCGAGGGAGCGGTTCCCGCTGGGAATTGGGAGAGGGGGCGGCATTCCCACCCCTCCTTTTCCCGGGAATTGCGGGGCAGCTCCCGAAAAGCCGCCGGAGGATCCCGCCGGGTTTTCCCGCCCGGAGGTGCCGCCGCTGTTCCCGATTCCGCCGTGGAATTGTCTCCTCCTCCACGGGCATCTCCACCCCACCTCTGGCTCCTCCTCCTCCTTTTCCCTCTTGTTTTCCTCCCCCCATTCCATTCTCCACATCCCTGTTTTTCCCTCCTCCCGCTCCTGTTTTCCGGGAGCCGGCGGCTTTACAGCGGGAAAACGGGATTTCATCCAGGAGTTCTCCCACAGGGACGAGGGGTTTTTTTTTGGGAGGTTCTTACAAAATAAAAAACACACCCCCCCCACCGCTTTCTTTGGGAAGTCCTTGGAAAGGATCGTGGGCGATTCCAAGATAGAAAAAAACCTTTGGAGCCACAACCCCTCCCCCCCCAATCCCTGACCATTCCAAAGGGGGGGATCCTCCTCCCCATTCCCAAAATTTGGAGGGCAAATTAAAGGGGGGGAGAGATCCCGAATCCGGGCGGGAACGGGGGGGAGGGACGCCAAGAGACGGGATGGGAGGAGAAGATTCCAGAGGGATTCCCGACTACAGCCACACACGACGCACATTCCCACCCCTCCCTGCCCACCCCTTCCGGCCCCCCGGGATTTTCCCTCCTCCTCCTCCTCCTCCTCCTCTTCCTCCTCCGGACCTGGATGCCGGGAAAACCCTCCCGAGGCAGGTGGAGAGATCCCAAATCTGGCCCCCACCATTCCCACCCCAAGAAAAACCCCCTCCCCTCTCTTTCCTTCACTTCCCAACCCTCCCCTCCATCACCCCGGAATGTCTTGGGATCGCCCGGCGGCTCCGTCCCGATTCCACACGGAGCACGGAAAAGCAGAGGGAACGTTCCCGGCCCTTCCGCTCCGGTCGAGCCCGCGGGAGCCTCCGGAAAAATCCGCCCCCGGAGCTGAGAGTCCGAGCAGAGCCTCTTTACCTGGAGGCCTCTTCCTTCAGCTCCTTGTTTTTCCGGACCTCCTCCGCGTGCTTGTCCTGCGGGAACGGAGCGGGAACGCTCGTCAGGGGGGATCCGGGACAATCCGGAAGGGCGGGAAGCAACGGGGAGTTACAGAGGGTCATCCCGCGGGTGGGTGACCTTGGGGGGTCCTGGGATCATCCAGGGAATGCTGGAGTGCTCTGATCCCTTGGGATCGCCTAAGGAATGCTGGAGGCCTTCCCTGGGATCACCTAAGGAATGCTGGAGTCCTTCCTTGGGATCACCTAAGGAATGCTGGAGTCTCTGATCCCTTGGGATCACCTAAGGAATGCTGGAGTCCTTCCCCGGGATAGCGGGAGGTGTGGCTGCCCATGGAATGGGATGGGATTTAAGGGCCCTTCCCACCCAAACCATTCCGGGATTCCAGGATAAAGGACACTCAGAATCCACTCAGAGGGGGTTTTCTGGAATGTGGGGATGGAAAAGGCAGGAAAGGGGAAGGGAGACCCTGCCCTGAGTGCCGAGATTCCCAGGGAACCCCCTTGTTCCCGGAACTCCTTCCCAGGGAGGAGCTGGGCTGGGGATGGATCCAATGGCAGGCTCTGGCTCCAGGCTGGGAGAGCTGGGAATGGCCAGGCTGGATTTGGGAAGGATCCCGGGAGAGCTTGGAGCACATTCCAGAGCCTGAAGGGGCTCCAGGAGAGCTGGAGAGGGCCTGGGGATCAGGGCCTGGAATGCCAGGCCCCAGGGAATGGATCCCAGTGGGAAAGGGGAGATTTGGGGGGGAGATTGGGAAGGGATTCCCGGCTGGGAGGGTGGGGAGGGGCTGGGCTGGAATTCCCAGAGAAGCTGGGGCTGCCCCTGGATCCCTGGCAGTGTCCAAGGCCGGGTTGGATCCCCTGGGACAGCGGGAGGTGCCGGGGTCGGAACTGGATTCCCACCCAACCCATCCCGACATTCCACGATTCCGAGCGACCGCCCCCCCCCCCCTCCCTTCCCACCTCCCCGCTCCGCGTTCTCCCGCCTCCCACCTTCTCCTGGAGCCTCTCCAGCATGGCCGCCAGGTGGGCCTCGCGGTTCTCCTTGTTGGATTCCATCTTCTGCGCCAGCCGCTCCTTGGCCGTCTTGATGAAGTTGTTGTTCTCCTCGATGGCCTTCTGGATCACCTCCCGCTCGTGCTCCCGCTTCTCCGCCAGGTGCTTCCGCAGCTCCGCCTCCTGGTACTGCTCCGGGAAAACAGGGATACGTCGGGGGAACGGCCGGGACCGCATCGGAATCGGGGATGTGTGGGAAAGGGGGGGGGGGGGGAAATCAACGGGGGTTGGAGGGGTTGGGGGGTTTGGGAATGTTGGGGAAGGTTGGAGGGGATGGGAATGTTGGGGAGGTTGGGAAGGTTGAGGAGGTTGGAAAGGTTGAGGTGGTTGGGAACGTTGGGGAGGTTGGGAA
The DNA here is from genome assembly GCF_003945595.2 of Pipra filicauda. Lineage (NCBI taxonomy): Eukaryota > Metazoa > Chordata > Aves > Passeriformes > Pipridae > Pipra > Pipra filicauda. The sequence continues at coordinate 16,919 of NW_024103628.1, read as the reverse complement.
GGTTGGGAGGGGTTGGGGAGGTTGGGGAGGTTGGGAAGGTTGGGAATTTGGGGAGGGTGGGAAGGTTGGGAAGGGTTGGGAATTTGGGGAGGTTGGGAAGGGTTGGGAATTTGGGGAGGTTGGGAAGGTTGGGAATTTGAGGAGGTTGGGAAGGTTGGGAATTTGGGGAGGTTGGGAAGGTTGGGAATTTGGGGAGGTTGGGAAGGTTGGGAATTTGGGGAGGTTGGGAAGGTTGGGAAGGGTTGGGAATTTGGGGAGGCTGGGGAGAGTTGGGAATTTGGGGAGGTTGGGAAGGTTGGGAATTTGGGGAGGTTGGGAAGGTTGGGAATTTGGGGAGGTTGGGAAGGTTGGGAAGGTCGGGAATTTGAGGAAGGTTGGGAAGGTGGGGAAGGTTGGGGTGGTTGGGAATTTTGGGGAGGTTGGGAAGGCTGGGAAGGTTGGGAATTTGGGGAAGGTGGGGATCATTGGGATTGTTGGGAAGTTTAGGAAGGTTGAGGTGGTTGGGAATGTTGGGGTGGTTGGGGTGGTTGGGAAGGTGGGAAGGTTGGGAATTTGAAAAGGTTGGGAAGGTTGGGATGGTTGGGAAGGTTCGGGAGGTTGGGGAGGTTGGAGTGGCTGGGGTGGCTGGGGAGGTTGGGGTGGTTGAGAATTTGGGAAGGTTGAGAAGGTTGGAGAGGTTGGGAAGGTTGGGAATTTGGGGAGGTTGGGGAGGTTGAGAATCTGGGGAAGGTTGGGAAGGTGGGGAAGGTTGGGGAGTTTTGCAAAGGTGGGAGTGGTTGGGAAGGTTGGGGAGGTTGGGGAGGTTGGGGAGGTTGAGAATTTGGGAAGGTTGGAGGGGCTGGGAAGGTTGGGAAGGTTGGAGAGGTAAGGAAGGTTGGGAATTTGGGGAGGTTTGGAAGGTTGAGAATCTGGGGAAGTTTGCGAAGGTTGGGAAGGTTGGGGTGGTTGGGAAGGTTGGAGTTGTTGGGAAAGTTAGGGAGGTTGGGGTGGTTGGGAAGGTTGGGAAGGTTCGGGAGGTTGGGGTGGTTGGGGAGGTTGGGAAGGTTGGGAATTTGGGGACATTTTGGGAATGTTGGGAAGGTTGAGAATTTGGGGAAGGTTGGGAAGGTGGGGAAGGTTGGGGTGTTTGGAGTTGTTGGGAACTTGGGGGCATTTGGGAAGGTTGGGGAGGTTGGGAAGGTTGGGGTGGTTGAGAATTTGGGGAAGGTTGGGAAGGTGGAGAAGGTTTTGGTTGTTGGGATGGTTGGAGGAGTTGCGGTGGTTGGGGAGGTTGGGGAGGTCGGGAATTTGAGGAAGGTTGGGAAGGTCGGGAATTTGGGGAGGTTGGGAAGGTCGAGAATTTGAGGAAGGTTGGGAAGGTCGAGAATTTGAGGAAGGTTGGGAAGGTCGAGAATTTGAGGAAGGTTGGGAAGGTCGAGAATTTGAGGAAGGTTGGGAAGGTCGAGAATTTGAGGAAGGTTGGGAAGGTCGAGAATTTGAGGAAAGTTGGGAAGGTGGGGAAGGTTGGGGTGGTTGGGAATTTGGGGAAGTTGGGGAAGGCTGGGAAGGTTGGGAATTTGGGGAAGTTTGGCAAGGTCGGGGCCATCGGGAACTTGGAGAACTTCGCCAAGGCCGGGTGTCGGAACTTCCCGGTGCCCCCCCCCCACCCCCCCCACCTTCCGGCGCTCCTCGGCCGCCTCCAGCTTCTTCTGGATCTCCTCCAGGGACGGGTCCCGGCGGCGCGGCAGCGACGCGTTGAACTCGGGGACGCCGTCGAAGGAGGGCGGCTTCAGGATCACCTCGAAGGACTGGCCCGACGTGCGCTTGCTCAGCTCGATCACCTCCATGTCCGACAGCACCGACCACGCCAGCTCCACCGTGTCTGCCGGCAACGCGGGAATGTCGGCCGGGAACCGCCCGGAACGCCCAGGGAGCCGGGAATGGGAGCCGAGCTCCTTTCCGGCTCCACGTCCCGCCCGGGGTTATCGGGAGGAGCCTCCCAAGGCTGGATGTTCCCAGCTCGGCCCCCTGGATGGGTGTCCTGGAGTTCCCACCCCAATGGATCACCACATTCCTTGATTTCCAGGAGTTTCACCCCAACTTTCCCAAATTTTCCCTGTGGTTCATCCCCGATGTCGTGGGTTGGGGCGGGAACTCCAGGACACCCATCCAGGAGGGTGAGCTGGGAATATTTGGGAATGCTGAGCTCTCCCCATCCACGGGGAGATGCCCAGCCCTCAGTTTTCCCAAACATTCCCATCTTAGCCCCCTGGACGGGTATCCTGGAGTTCCCACCCCAATGGATCACCAATTTGGGAAAATTGGGGTGAAACTCCAGGATATCAGGGAATGTGGTGATCCATTGGGGCAGGAACTCCAGGACACCCATCCGGGGGGTGAGCTGGGAATATTTGGGAATGCTGAGCTCTCCCATTCCTTGGGGAGATGCCCAGCGCTCAGTTTTCCCAAATATCCCCTGGATGGGTGTCCTGGAGTTCCCACCCCAATGGATCACCACATTCCCTGATATCCAGGGGTTTCACCCCAATTTTCCCAGTGGTTCATCCCCAATGTCGTGGGTTGGGGCGGGAACTCCGGGACACCCATCCAGGAGAGTGAACTGGGAATATTTGGGAATGCTGAGCTCTCTCCATCCACGCCCAGCCCTCAGCTCTCCCAAATATCCCCTGGATGGGTGTCTTGGAGTTCCCACCCCAATGCATCACCACATTCCCTGATATCCATGACTTTCACCAAGGCACGGAACCCCCTGGATCCCAAACCACCAGTGGGGCTGAGCTGGGAATATTTGGGAATGCTGAGGGCTCGGAACCTCCCCGTGGGTCCCCCGCTCTTCCCAAGGCCCCCCCAGATCCCAACCCACCCTCCTGCTTCCTGCCATTCCCAGAAAACCACGGAGCCGCCGGGTGGGGTTGGAGGGTGATCCCGATTATTCCACAGTTCCTGGAGCCCTTCCCGAATTCCTGGCTCCCCTTGGGAAGGGGTTTGGGAAGGGGGTCCCACCTTCGTACGTGTATCCCGGCTTGTTGAGCGGATCCGACAGGAAACAGGAGCAGAACAGGGAGACCAGAGGGAGCTCCTTCATCTTCTCCTTGTACGCTGGGAAGAGATGGGATCGGGATCAGGGGGGCGGGATCGGGATCAGGGGGAAGGGATCGGGATCAGGGGGCGGGATCAGGGGGCGGGATCAGGATCAGAGAGATAGGATTGGGATGAGAGGGGTGGGATTGGGATGAGAGGCGTGGGATTGGGATCAGGGGGAAGGGACCGGGATCAGGGGGAAGGGATTGGGATGAGAGGGGTGGAATTGGGATCAGGGGGCGGGATCAGGATCAGAGAGATAGGATTGGGATGAGAGGGGTGGGATTGGGATGATAGGGGTGGGATTGGGATGAGAGGGATGGGATCGGGATCAAAGGGGTGGGATTGGGATCAGAGGGGCAGGATCGGGGTCAGAGGGGTGGGATCGGGATCAGAGGGGCGGGATCGGGATCAGGGGGGCGGGATCCCGAGGGTTGGGGATCGGGATCGAGGTGCGGATCGGGATCCGAGGGGCGGGATCGGGATCAGGGGGCGGGATCTGGATCAGGGGGTGGGATCGGGGGGATCAGAGGGGCGGGGGGATCGGGGGTCAGAGTGCGAGGCATGGATCAGAGGTGGTGGGATCGGGATCAGAGGGGCGGGATTGGGATCAGAGTGGCGGGATCGGGATCAGGGGGGCGGGATCGGGATCAGGGGGAAGGGATCAGGATCAGAGGGGTGGGATCAGGATCAGAGGGGCAGGATCGGGGTCAGAGGGGTGGGATCGGGATCAGAGGGGGGGTGGGATTGGATCAGGACGTGCGGGGATCGGGATCAAGGTGCGGGCTCGTGGCTCAGGGGGTGGGATCGGGATCAGAAGGGCGGGATCGGGATCAGAGGGGCAGAATCGGGATCAGGGGGGTGGGATCGGGATCAGAGGGGTGGGATCGGGATCAGAGGGGTGGGATCGGGATCAGGGGGGTGGGATCGGGATCAGGGGGGTGGGATCGGGATCAGAGGGGCAGGATCGGGATCAGAAGAGCGGGATCGGGATCAGAAGGGCGGGATCGGGATCAGGGGGGTGGGATCGGGATCAGAGGGGTGGGATTGTGCCAGGGAAGGATTGGGATGGGTGTCAGAGGGATGGGGGACATTCCATGTGCCAGGGAAGGGGCGGGATCGGGATCAGGGGGATGGGGGACATTCCATGAGCCAGGGAAGGGGCGGGATCAGGATCGGGGGTGGGAGTAATTCCAGGTGCCAGGGAAGGGGCGGGATCGGGATCAGGATCGGGGGTGGGAGTAATTCCAGGTGCCAGGGAAGGGGCGGGATCGGGATCAGGATCGGGGGTGGGAGTAATTCCAGGTGCCAGGGAATGCTCCGGTACCTGCCAGAGTCATGGCGGGACGATCCTTGGAATTCTGCAGGAAGAGGGATCTGGGAGCCTGCGGAGCAAAGGGGTTGGGGGGGGTCAGTGGGGGTGTCCCGGGAATGGGGGCACTGGAATCCTGCCTGGAACCCTCGGGAAACAGCTCCGGGGGGGATGGGATGGGAATGTGGGATGGGATGGGATGGGAATGTGGGATGGGATGGGATGGAAGGGAAGGGATGGGATGGGATGGGAATGCGGGGTGGGATGGGATGGGATGGGATGGGAAGGGATGGATGGGATGGGAATGTGGGATGGGATGGGATGGGATTGGGATGGGATGGGCAACACACTGATGGGATGGGATGGATGGGATGGGATGGGATGGGATGGGATTGGAATGGGATTGGGATGGGATTGGGATGGGCACACACTGATGGGATGGATGGGATGGGATGGACACCCCATTGCTGCTCCTCCCATATCCCAAGTTTCCCAATCCTCACCCCTCCCCTTTCCAAACCCCTCTGGAAGCACCGACACACCGGGATCCCCCAAATCCCACCGGGACCCTTCCCGGGGGTCTCCGTGGCCGCGGCTCCGGGGGGATCATCCCCAGGCCCCGCCCCCACCCCCCTGGGAATGAGGGATCAGGAAAACCGGGATAATCCGGGCTCTTCCCCGTTCCCGGGGTTTTCTGGGAGCGCCAGTGGCATCCAAAGGGTTTCCTGCCGGGAACGCCCTTCCCGGCTGCGCCAGAGCCGGAGCTGAGCCGGTTTTTTTGGGGGATTATCCCCAGCTTTGCATTCTAAGGGGGAAAAATGCCCCCCCCCCCCGCTTTCCAACAGGGACCCTCCGATGCCAGGGAAGGGACATTCCAGGCCCCAGGAATTCCAGCCTCTCCCTCTTTTCCTGCCGGGATTTGCCGGAGGGAATCACACAAACAACCCCCCCTGGGGCTGCCAGGGGAGCGGGAACGGGGATAAAAATGTGGGAATGCCGTCCCTGGAGATGATCCCTGGCTCCTGGCGTTCCCCTCCCTCCCCAAATCCTCCTTTTCCCGGGGATCTGGAGGCATTCCAGGCTTTCCCAGCCCTCTCCCGTGGGATAAAAGCCTGGAAGCATCTGCCAGCCCCGGGATCCATCCCCATGGATACGGCTGGAGAGGGAGGAGGGGGGGGTGGGAAGCCGGATCCTTGCTGGATCCAGAGGCTTTTCCAGGTGTTTGGAAGCTCTTCCAAGTGGGAATTGCCCTCCCTATCCCGCCGGGGGGGGGGGGGGGGGGGGGGGGGGGGAAGGGTGGGGACCTCCAAAATGAAACCGCGCTCAAATCCCGGCATGGAGGGAACAATCCTGATCCCAGGGAAGTGATCCTGATCCCAGGGAGACCATCCCGATCCCAGTGAGCCCATCCTGATCCCAGTGAGCCCATCCTGATCCCAGGGAGGGGATCCCGATCCTGGTGAGCCCATCCCAATCCCAGCCAGACAATCCTGATCCCAGAGAGACCATCCTGATCCCAGTCAGAGAATCCCGATCCCAGGGAGGTGATCCTGATCCTGGTGAGCCCATCCCAATCCCAGCCAGACCATCCCTATCCCAGCGAGCCCATCCCTATCCCGGCGAGTCCATCCCGATCCCAGCCAGACAATCCCGATCCCAGAGAGACCATCCTGATCCCAGCAAGGTGATCCCAATCCCAGAGAGACCATCCTGATCCCAGCAAGGTGATCCCAATCCCAGAGAGACCATCCTGATCCCAGCAAGACAATCCCGATCCCAGGGAGGTGATCCCGATCCCACAGAGACCATCCTGATCCCAGCCAGACCATCCTGATCCCGGTGAGACCATCCCGATCCCGGCGATCCCATCCCGATCCCAGTGAGCCCATCCTGATCCCAGCCAGACAATCCTTATCCTGGCCAGACCATCCCGATCCCAGTCAGACCATTCCGATCCCGGTGAGGCCATCCCGATCCCAGCCAGACCATCCTGATCCCAGAGAGACCATCCCGATCCCAGCCAGACAATCCCAATCCCAGCCAGCCCATCCTGATCCCCGAGAGACCATCCCGATCCCATCAGACAATCCCGATCCCAGCCAGACCATCCTGATCCCAGAGAGACCATCCCGATCCCAGCCAGACAATCCCAATCCCAGCCAGCCCATCCTGATCCCCGAGAGACCATCCCGATCCCATCAGACAATCCCGATCCCAGCCAGACAATCCTGATCCCAGAGAGACCATCCCGATCCCATCAGACCATCCCGATCCCAGCCAGACAATCCTGATCCCAGGGACCTGATCCTGATCCCAGTGAGCCAATCCCGATCCCAGCCAGACCATCCCCATTCCAGGCAGGTGATCCTGATCCCAGAGACGTGATCCTGATCCTGGTGAGACCATCCCGATCCCAGCCAAACCATCCCGATCCCAGGGACCTGATCCTGATCCCAGGGAGCCCATCCTGATCCCAGTGAGCCCATCCTGATCCCAGTGAGACCATCCCGATCCCAGTGAGTCCATCCCGATCCCAGTGAGACCATCCTCATCTCAGCCAGACAATCCCGATCCCAGTCAGACCATCCTGATCCCAGGGACCTCATCCTGATCCCAGTGAGTCCATCCTGATCCCAGCCAGACCATCCCGATCCCAGAGAAACCATCCTGATCCCAGTGAGACCATCCTCATCTCAGTCAGACAATCCCAATCCCAGCCAGACAATCCCGATCCCAGCCAGACAATCCCGATCCCAGCCAGACCATCCTGATCCCAGAGAGACCATCCCGATCCCAGCCAGACAATCCCAATCCCAGCCAGCCCATCCTGATCCCCGAGAGACCATCCCGATCCCATCAGACAATCCCGATCCCAGCCAGACAATCCTGATCCCAGAGAGACCATCCCGATCCCATCAGACCATCCCGATCCCAGCCAGACAATCCTGATCCCAGGGACCTGATCCTGATCCCAGTGAGTCCATCCTGATCCCAGTGAGCCAATCCCGATCCCAGCCAGACCATCCCCATTCCAGGCAGGTGATCCTGATCCCAGAGACGTGATCCTGATCCTGGTGAGACCATCCCGATCCCAGCCAAACCATCCCGATCCCAGGGACCTGATCCTGATCCCAGGGAGCCCATCCTGATCCCAGTGAGCCCATCCTGATCCCAGTGAGTCCATCCCGATCCCAGTGAGTCCATCCCGATCCCAGTGAGACCATCCTCATCTCAGCCAGACAATCCCGATCCCAGTCAGACCATCCTGATCCCAGGGACCTCATCCTGATCCCAGTGAGTCCATCCTGATCCCAGCCAGACCATCCTGATCCCAGAGAAACCATCCTGATCCCAGTGAGACCATCCTCATCTCAGTCAGACAATCCCGATCCCAGCCAGACAATCCCGATCCCAGCCAGACAATCCCGATCCCAGCCAGACAATCCCGATCCTGGCAAGACCATCCCAATCCCAGCAAGTTGATCCCAATCCTGGCGAGCCCATCCCGATCCCAGTAAGTCCATCCTCATCCCGGTGAGGCCATCCCAATCCCAGCCAGACAATTCCGATCCCAGCCAGACCATCCCGATCCCAGGGACCTGATCCTGATCCCAGGGAGCCCGTCCTGACCCCAACGAGACAATCCCTATCCCAGTGAGGCCATCCTGATCCCAGCCAGACCATCCTGATCCCATCAAGACAATCCTGATCCCAGCCAGACAATCCCGATCCCAGGGAGGTGATCCCGATCCCAGCGAGCCCATCCCAATCCCAGCCAGACCATCCCGATCCCAGTCAGACCATCCCGATCCCAGCCAGACCATCCCGATCCCAGAGAGACCATCCCGATCCCAGCCAGACCATCCCGATCCCAGAGAGACCATCCCGATCCCAGCCAGACCATCCTGATCCCAGCCAGACCATCCTGATCCCAGCCAGACCATCCTGATCCCAGCAAGACCATTCTGATCCCAGTGAGTCCATCCTGATCCCAGCCAGACCATCCTGATCCCAGAGAAACCATCCCGATCCCAGGGAGACCATCCCGATCCCAGGGAGACCATCCCGATCCCAGGGAGACCATCCCGATCCCGGTGAGCCCATCCCGATCCCAGCAAGACCATCCTGATCCCAGCAAGACAATCCTGATCCCAGCCAGACCATCCCAATCGTGATCCCGGCCAGACCATCCCAATCCTGATCCCAGCCAGACCATCCCAATCCTGATCCCAGCCAGACAATCCCAATCCTGATCCCAGCCAGACCATCCCAATCCTGATCCCAGCCAGACCATCCCAATCCTGATCCCAGCCAGACAATCCCAATCCTGATCCCAGCCAGACAATCCCAATCCTGATCCCAGCCAGACAATCCCAATCCTGATCCCAGCCAGACCATCCCAATCCTGATCCCAGCCAGACAATCCCAATCCCAGGGCGGTGATCCCAATCCCAGCGAGCCCATCCCGATCCCAGCGAGCCCATCCCGATCCCAGCGATCCCATCCCAATCCCGGCGACCCCACCCCGCCCATGGCAGGGGGAATGGGGGGCCCGATCCACCCTCCATATTCCCTCTTTTTCCCTGGAAAAAGCGCGGGAGAGATGGGACGGAGGGATGGAGGGCAGGGGGAAGGAGAAGCCTCTTCCCTCCCCCCCCCCCTCGCTTTTCCTGGGAATAAACATTCCAGAGGCTGCCGAGGGCAGGGCAGCGCCTCCCGGGATTCAGCTCCTGAATTCCCACCGGGAATAAACATTCCAGAGGCTGCCGAGGGCAGGGCAGCGCCTCAAGAATTCCTGCCCTCCCCTGGGGATCCCTGGGGGTGCGGGATCCCGGGAATGCTGAGGGTCCCTTCCCTGGAAAATGGGGGTTCCCAGAGGATGCTGGGGGTGCGGGATCCTGGGAATGCTGAGGGTCCCTTCCGTGGAAAATGGGATCCCCAAAGATCCGGGGGGTGCGGGATCCTGGGAATGCTAAAGGGGAGGGTCCTTTCCCTGGAAAATGGGATCCCCAAAGATCCTGGGGGTGCGGGATCCTGGGAATGCTGAGGGTCCCTTCCTTGGAATATGGGCGTCACCAGAGGATCCTGGACGAGCAGGATCCCGGGAATGCTGAGGGTGCGGGATCCCGGGAATGCTGAGGGTCCCTTCCCTGGAAAATGGGAGCCCCCCGAGGATGCTGAGGGTGCGGGATGCCGGGAATGCTGAGGGGGAGGGTCCCTTCCCTGGAAAATGGGGGTTCCCTGAGGATGCTGGGGGTGCGGGATCCCGGGAATGCTGAGGGTCCCTTCCCTGGAAAATGGGAGTCTCCCGAGGATCCCGGGGATGCAGGATCCTGGGAATGCTGAGGGGGAGGGTCCCTTCCCTGGAAAATGGAGGTCTCCTGAGGATCTCGGGGATGCAGGATCCTGGGAATGCTGAGGGGGAGGGTCTCACCCCTGGAAAATGGGATCCCCAAAGATCCTGGGGGTGCGGGATCCTGGGAATGCTGAGGATCCTTTCCCTGGAAAATGGGGGTTCCCAGAGGATGCTGGGGGTGCAGGATCCTGGGAATGCTGAGGGTGTGGGATCCGGGAATGCTGAGGGGGAGGATCCTTTCCCTGGAAAATGGGGGTTCCCAGAAGATCCTGGGGGTGCGGGATCCCGGGAATGCTGAGGGGGAGGGTCCCTTCCCGGGATAGAGATTTCCCAGGAATCCTGGGGGTGCTGAGCCCCATCCCCTCCCCCCCCCAACGGTGGGCGTGTCCCACGACCCCCCAATCAATCAAACACTGCCCTAATTAATCAAACACCCCTCGATCAATTAAACATCCCCCCATCAATTAAACACAGCCCTAATTAACCAAACACCCCCTGATCAGTTAAACACAGCCCTAATTAATCAAACACCCCCCCGATCAATTAAACGCAGCCCTAATTAACCAAACACCCCCCGATCAGTTAAACACAGCCCTAATTAATCAAACACCCCCCCGATCAATTAAACACCCCCCGATCAGTTAAACACAGCCCTAATTAATCAAACACCCCCCCGATCAATTAAACGCAGCCCTAATTAACCAACCCCCCCCCAACAATTAAACACCCCCCGATAAATCAAACACCGCCCTAATTAATCAAACACCCCTGATCAATTAAACACAGTCCTAATCAATCAAACACCCCCCAATCAAACACCCCCGATCAATCAAACACCCCCTAATCAATCAAACATCCCCTTATCAATTAAACCCCCGATCAATCAAACACCCCCCCAATCAACCAATCAGCCCCCTAATCAATCAAACACCCCCCAATCAAACATGCCCTTATCAATTAAACACCCCCCAATCAATCAAATACCCCCCAATCAATCAAATACCCCCCAATCAATTAAACACCCCCTAATGAATCAAACACCGCCCTAATGAGTTAATGCCCCGATCAATCAAACCCCCCGATCAATCAAACCCCCCTGATCAATCAAACAGCCCCCTGATCAATCGAACCCCCCCGATTAATTAAACACCTCCCAATCAATCAGACACCCCCCTAATCAATCAAACACACCCCCCAATGAACCAAACACCTCCCGATCAATCAAACACCCCCTGATCAATCAAACACCCCCCCGACCAATCAAACACCCCCCTGATCAATCAAACACCCCCCTGATCAATCGAACCCATCATCAACCACCCGTCCGATCAAACACCTCATCAATCAAACCCCCCTTATCAACCAAACCCCTCCGATCAATCAAACCCCCCCAATCAATCAAACTCCTCCCTAATCAATCAAACCACTCCTTAATCAATCAACCCCCCCCGATCAATCAAACTCCTCCCTAACCAATCCAACCCCTCCCTAATCAATCAAACATCCCCCTAATCAATCAAACACTCCCCTTATCCATGGAACCCCTCCCTAATCAATCCATACCCTCCCAATCAATCGATCAAACACCCCCTAATCAATCAAACACCCCCCAATCAATTGAACACCCTCCCTATTCAATCAAACACCCCCCTAATCGATCAAATACACCCCTTATCAATGGAACCCCTCCCTAATCAATCAAACACCCCCTAATCGATCGAACCCCTCCCTAATCAATCAAACACCCCCCAATCGATCGAACCCCTCCCTAATCAATCAAACACCCCCCAATCAATCAAACACCCCATTATCAGTGAAACCCCTCCCTAATCAATCCAACCCCTCCCTAATCAATCCAACCCCTCCCTAATCAATCAAACACCCCCTTATTGATCAAACACCCCTTATTGATCAAACACCCCCTTATTGATCAAACACCCCCTTACCGATCAAACCTCCCCCAATGATTCACCCCCCCAATCAATCAAACACCCCCCAATCGATCGAACCCCTCCCTAATCAATCAAACACCCCCCGATCAATCAAACACCCCCCGATCAATCAAACAGCCCCCGATCAATCAAACAGCCCCCGATCAATCAAACAGCCCCCGATCAATCCAACCCCTCCCTAATCAATCCAACACCCCCCCAATCAATGGAACTCCTCCCTAATCGATCAAACACCCCCCCAATCAATCAAACCCCTCCCTAATCAATCAAACCCCTCCTAATCGATCAAACACACCCCTAATCAATCCAACACCCCCTAATCGATGGAACCCCTCCCTAATCAATCAAACAGCTCCCTTAAGAATCAAACACCCCCTTATCAATGAAACCCCTCCCTAATCAATCAAACACCCCTCTAATCAATCAAACACACCCCTCATCAATGGAACCCCTCCCTAATCACTCAAACACCCCCCAATCGATCAAACACGCCCCCAATGAATCCAACCCCTCCCTAATCAATCAAACACCCCCCAATCAATCAAACACCCCCCCAATGAATCAAACGCCCCCTTATCAATGAAACCCCTCCCTAATCACTCAAACACTCCCCTAATCAATCCAACCCCTCCCTAATCAATTAAGCACCCCCGTAATCGATGGAATCCCTCCCTAATCGATCAACCCCCCCCCAATCAATCGAACACCCCCCTAATCAATCAAAGCCCTCTCTAATCAATCCAACCCCTCCCTAATCAATCAAACACCCCTCTAATCAATCAAACACACCCCTTATCAATGGAACCCCTCCCTAATCGATCAAACACCCCCCTAATCAATCAAACAGCCCCCTTAAGAATCAAACACCCCCTTATCGATGAAACCCCTCCCTAATCAATCGAACCCCTCCCTAATCAATCGAACCCCTCCCTAATCAATCAAATACCCCCCAAATCAATCAACCCCCCCAATCGATCAAACACCCCCTTATCGATCAAACACACCTCGCAATGAATCCAACCCCTCCCTAATCAATCAAACACCCCCTTATTGATCAAACACCCCCCCAATGAATCAAACACCCCCCTTATCAAAGGAACCCCTCCCTAATCAATCCAACCCCTCCCTAATCAATCAAACGCCCCCCCAATGAATCAAACGCCCCCTTATCAATGAAACCCTTCCCTAATCAATCCAACCCCTCCCTTATCAATCAAACACCCCCCTTATCAATGGAACCCCTCCCTAATCAATCCAACCCCTCCCTGATCAATCAAACACCCCCCAATTAATCAAACACCCCCCCAATGAATCAAACACCCCCTAATCAATCGAACCCCTCCCTAATCAATAGAACCCCTCCCTAATCGATCGAACCCCTCCCTAATCAATCCAACACCCCCCTTATCAATGGAACCCCTCCCTAATCAATCCAACCCCTCCCTGATCAATCAAACACCCCCCAATTAATCAAACACCCCCCCAATGAATCAAACACCCCCTAATCAAGCAGAACCCCCCCTCTCAATGGAACCCCTCCGACGTCAATCCACCCCCTCCCTGAAGCAATGGAACCCCTCGCTAAATCAAGCCAACCCCTCCCTGGTTCAAGTCAAACACACCCCTCCCTAATCAATCCAACCCCTCCCTAATCAATCAAACGCCTCCCCAATGAATCAAACGCCCCCTTATCAATGAAACCCTTCCCTAATCAATCCAACCCCTCCCTTATCAATCAAACACCCCCCTTATCAATGAAACCCTTCCCTAATCAATCCAACCCCTCCCTGATCAATCAAACACCCCCCAATTAATCAAACACCCCCCCAATGAATCAAACACCCCCTAATCAATCGAACCCCTCCCTGATCAATAGAACCCCTCTCATCAACCAACCCTCCAGATCAATCAAACACACACACAAATCAATCATAACACCCCTAATCAATCCAACCCCTCCCTATCAATCAACCCCTCGCCTAATCAATCCAACCCTCCCTATCGATAGAACCATCTCCTAATCAAGCCACACACCCCCCTTCTCAATCGAACCCCCCCTCATCATGGAAAACCATCCTAATCAATTAAAAACCCCCCTTATCAATCCAACCCCTCCCTAATCAATGGAACCCCTCCCTAATCAATCAAACACCCCCCTAATCAATGGAACCCCTCCCTAATCAATCAAACCCCCCCGATCGATCGATCGATCGATGGATGGATCGATGCCCCCTCACTCACGGTGTCCCCGCAGCTCGCGCTGCTCTCGCGGCTCCGCCCGCGCGCCTTTAACGCGGCCTCGGGGGGTCCGCGCCCCGCCGCCCCCATGACATCACCGCCGCGACCTCCCATTGGCTGCGCCCCGCCAAGGCCCCGCCCGCCCATTGGCTGCGCCCCGCCGAGGCCACGCCCCTCCAGCCCCATTGGCTGTGCGCTATTGAGGTCCCGCCCCCTCCCGCCCCATTGGCTGCACCCCGCGTCGCGGGCCCCGCCCGCTGACGTCACACCCCGGCCGCTATTTTTGGGGGGTCGGGGAGGGAGAAAAGAAAAAATAGGAAAAAAAAAAAAAAGGGCAAAAAAGAAAAAAAAAATTTAGAATAAAAAAAATAAAAAATATCGGCGTTGAAAAAAAAAAAAAATGGGGGATTAAAAAAAAGGGATTAAAAAATAAAAAAAAAAAAAAAAAGAGGAAAAAAAATGGAATAAAAAAAAAAAAACGGGTGTTAAAAAAAAAAAATTCGGGATTTATTAAAAGAAAAAAGAAGAAAAAAATTTTGGAATAAAAAAAAAAAGCGCGTTAAAAAAAAATCGGGATTATTTAAAAACAAGGGGGATTAAAAAATAAAAAAATTTAAAAATTAAAAAAACACACGCGGGGGAAACAAAAAAGGAGGCTTCCTAGATTAAATTCGGGGGAACCAGTCAAAGTGGGAGGGGAGGGGCGGGTTTGGGGGATTTTTTGGGGGGGGGCGGGAGGGGGAGTTTGGGTTTTTGGGGGGGGGGTGGCTGTGGGGGAGGGTGTGGGAAGGGCCGAGCAGGCGGTTGGGATGCGAGGTGGGATCTGAGGTGGGATCCGAGCGGGATCCAAGGCTGGGGAGGGACGGGGGGGACAAAGGGAGGGACCCCCCCAAAAAAAAAGGGTTTCGGGGGGGTTGGGGGGAGTCGGGGGGCCCCAAATCACCTCCTGCCACCCCACAGGGGATGGGGGGTCCCCGCAAATGGGGGGGGGGCTGTGGGGTGTCCTGGGGGGCAATGGGGTGTCCTATGGGGTAATGGGGTGTCCTATGGGGCAATGGGGTGTCCTATGGGGTAATGGGGTGTCCTATGCGGGGGTGGTGGTGGTAATTGCGGTGTCCTATGGGTAATGGTTTGTCCTGGGGGGCATGGGTGTACTATGGGGTTAATGGGTGTTGTCCTATGGGGCCAAGGGTGTCCTATGGGAATGGGGTTGTCCTGGGGGATAATGTGTGGTTTGTATATGGGTTAATGGGGGTGTCCGGGGGGGGCAATGGGGTGTCCTATGGGGGTAATGGGGTGTCCTGGGGGGTAATGGGGTGTCCTATGGGGCAATGGGGTGTCACGGGGAGTAATGGGGTGTCCTATGGGGTAATGGGGTGTCCTGGGGGGTAATGGGGTGTCCTATGGGGTAATGGGGTGTCCTATGGGGCAATGGGGTGTCCTGGGGGGTAATGGGGTGTCCTCTGGGTTAATGGGAGTGTCTATGGGGGCAATGGGGTTGTCCTGGGGGGGAATGGGGTTGTTACTGGGGGGTTAATGGGGTAGGGGTCAAGCGTTGGGGTAATGGGGTGTCCTACGGGGTAATGGGTGTCCTAGGGTTAATGGGTGTTTCTATGGGGGCCAATGGGTTGTCCTGGGGGGGCAATGGGGTGTCCTGGGGGGGGTGGGTAATGCGGTTTGTTGCCTAGGGCAATGGGGTGTCCTGGGGGGCAATGGGGTGTCCTGGGGGGGTAATGGGGTGTCCTATGGGGCAATGGGGTGTCCTGGGGGGTAATGGGGTGTCCTATGGGGGGGTAATGGGGTGTCCTATGGGGGTAATGGGGTGTCCTATGGGGCAATGGGGTGTCCTGGGGGGTAATGGGGTGTCCTATGGGGTAATGGGGTGTCCTATGGGGGTAATGGGGTGTCCTATGGGGCAATGGGGTGTCCTATGGGGTACGGGTGTCCTGGGGGGGGGAATGGGGTTGTCCTATGGGGTGTAATGGGGTGTCCTATGGGGCATGGTGAGCGTTGTAATCTGGGGGTTAATTGTGGTGTCTCTGGGACAATGGGGGTCTATGGGGTACTGGGGGTGTCCTTAGGGCAATGGGTGTCCTATGGGTAATGGGGGTCCTATGGGGCAATTGGGTGTCCTGGGGGGTTAATGGGGTGTCCTATGGGGCAATGGGGTGTCCTATGGGGGCAATGGGGTGTCCTATGGGGTAATGGGGTGTCCTATGGGGCAATGGGGTGTCCTATGGGGGGGTAATGGGGTGTCCTATGGGGTAATGGGGTGTCCTGGGGGGGTAATGGGGTGTCCTGGGGGGCAATGGGGTGTCCTATGGGGTAATGGGGTGTCATATGGGGTGAATGGGGTGTCCTGTGGGGGGTAATGGGGTGTCCTTGGGGGCAAGGGGCTGTCCTATGGGGTAATGGGTGTCTGGGGGGCAATGGGGTGTCCTATTGGGCAAGGGGTGTCCTATTGGGGCCAATGGGTGTCATGGGGGGTTGAGGTACTGGGGTGCCTGGGGGCACTGGGGTGTCCTATGGGGTAATGGGTGTCTGGTGTGGCAAATGTTTGTCCTACGGGAGCAATGGGGGTGTCATATGGGGGCAATGGGTGTGCCTGGGGGGGTGTATAAGGGGGTCCTGGGGGCAATGGGGGGTGTCCTAGGGGGTAATGGGGTGTCCTATGTGGGTCCTAAGGGGTGTCCTATGGGGCAATGGGGTGTCCTGTGGGGTAATGGGGTGTCCTATGGGGTAATGGGGTGTCCTATGGGGTAATGGGGTGTCCTGGGGGGCAATGGGGTGTCCTATGGGGTAATGGGGTGTCCTATGGGGCAATGGGGTGTCCTATGGGGTAATGGGGTGTCCTATGGGGCAATGGGGTGTCCTGGGGGGTAATGGGGTGTCCTATGGGGCAATGGGGTGTCCTATGGGGGCAATGGGGTGTCCTATGGGGTAATGGGGTGTCCTATGGGGCAATGGGGTGTCCTATGGG
>NW_024103627.1:0-23750 GCF_003945595.2 Pipra filicauda | reverse complement strand
CCCCAAGTGGTGCAGGCCCAGCCACGGCCTCCCCGAGCAGAGCCCAGAGGGGCAGATGCCCTTTGCTGGCCCTGCCCCTGTCCCAGCTGGGCACACCGTGTCCTCCCGCATCAGCCGGGCCCCGCTCTGCTCAGCTGGCCCAGGCAGGGGGGGGCCAGGCACTGGCAGCCCAGCAGGGCTCTGGCTCCACACTGGGCTGGCCCTGGCACACAGCTGCCCCAGTGCCCCTGTCCCCAGGGATGGCCCTGCCCTGCCCTGGGCCCAGCGCTGGCCCTCAGCAGGATGGCACCTTCCCGCCCCACTCTCCCTCCCTCCCCACCCGCCTCACAGGCCCCTCTGGGCTGGGACCCCCGTGGGCACAGATCAAGGACAGGCACTGAGCGGGGGCTCCCGCCACCTGCCACAGCCTCAATTCTCCACTCACCTTTGGCCACGTTTCCACAACACCTTCCATCCTTACGGGTCCCTGACCAGACACAAGAGACCATTGTGGGGCAGCTGGGAAAACATCTCAGCTCAATGACTTGACTATTTGCCTTGCATTTTCCCCAGGAGCCGGCAGTGACCTGGAAGATTTTCCTTTTGCCCTTTTCTGCTTCGTGCCTCGTTTGTTGGATAATTGAGGAACATTGACAGAGGAGGGGCCCAGGGGAGCTGAAGCCTCTCAAGAGGGAGGCATTTACAGCCCCTCAACACCAATGATCCCACTCTGGATCATCCAAATTGTGACATCAGCAGCTCATTGGAAGAGGGAAATGTCCCCAGTTTGGTGTTTGAGAGAGAGATGGACGAGAGACGTGAGCAGGGTGCCTGAGGTGCAGCTGATCCCCCCTGGACTGTCTCCTTCCTTCCCTCTGAGCAGGGCCGGGAGCACCTGGGGAAATTCCTCTTGTTCCTGCAGTCCCTGCTGTGGGACATCACATACTCCTCTATGACATCACATCCATCATATGACATCACATCTCTCCTCTGACATCATATCCTTCCCCGTGACATCACATCCTACTCTGTGACATCACAGCCTTTCTATGACATCCCATCAATCGTATGACATCACATCTCTCCTGTGACATCACATCCTTCCTCTGTTACATCACAGCTCCTCTAGGATGTTGCATCCATCATATGACATTATATCTATCTTTGACAACACATCCTTCCTGTGAGAACACATCCTCTGCATGACATCTCATCCTTCCTTTGTGACATCACATCCTCCCCGTGACATCACATCCTTCCTATGACATCACATCCTTCCTATGACATCACATCCATCATATGACATCGCGTCCTCCTCTGTGACATCACATCCATCATATGACATCACATCCTTCCTGTGACATCACATCCTTCTGTGTAACATCACATCCTCCTCTGTGACATCACTTCCTCTGTCTGTGACATCACACCCATCATATGACATCACATACATCTCTCTGGTGACATCACATCCTCCTCTGCATGACATCACATCCTTCCTAAGACATCACATCCATCAGATGACATCACATTCTTCCTGTGATATCTCATCCTTCTTCTGTGACATCACATTCTTCCTGTAACATCACATCATTCTTCTGTGGAATCACATTATTCCTGTGATATCACATCCTCCTCTGTGCCATCAAATCTCAACTATGACATCACAGCTCCCCTGTGATATTACATCCATCATATGACATCACATCTCACCTATGACATCACATCGCACCTATGACATCATATCTCTCCAGTGACATCACATCCACATTATGAGGTTGGACAAGACCAAGGTGGTGCAGCCGGGTCAGGGCAACCCCCGGGATCGGTGCAGGCTGGGGGAGGAAGGGATGGAAGAACCTGCTGGGAGAGGGCTCTGGGGATGCTGGTGGGTGACAAATGGGACACGAGCCAGCCCGGAAACATCTCCTTCTGTGACATCACATCCTCCACTGTGACATCACATTCTCCGCTGTGACATCTCATCCTCCCTCTGATGTCACATCATCCCTGTGACATCACATCCTCCTCTGTGAGATCCTGATGTCCTCGGCTTCCCAGAGTCCCTCAGTAGCTACACGAGGTTGGAAGGAACGAGACTCAGCAGGAGGTCTCTGTCCTGTTGTCCTGGTTTTGACTGGGATAATGGACTGGTTTCCAGCCACTGCCCACCACAGGGACTTGCCTTGTCTCAGCACAGAATCCTGGAATCATGCACTGGTTTGGGCCCCAAAGAACCAGAGCCCTGCTGGGCTGCCAGTCCCTGCCCCCCCCCGCCTGGGCCAGCTGAGCAGAGCGGGGCCCGGCTGATGCGGGAGGACACGGTGTGCCCAGCTGGGACAGGGGCAGGGCCAGCAAAGGGCATCTGCCCCTCTGGGCTCTGCTCGGGGAGGCCGTGGCTGGGCCTGCACCACTTGGGGGCTGCAGTGCCCGCAAATGGGCTGGAGCCGGGCACTGCCACCACCCCAGCACTTCCCTGGGCCCAGCCCTTGTGTGCCAGGGCCAGCATTGCCCAGTGCTCCCCAGTGCCTGCCCAGACTGGAGATCCCAGTCACCCGCCTGTGCCCATTGCCCATCAACCCCTTTATCTTCCAGTTCCCTGTTTCCGTCATCCCAGGGTCCTGGTGCCCCAAGAAGGGGGTCACTGCCAGCCCTGCGTTCAGCCAAGGGGCTGGAGTGGGAACAGGGACAATTGTGCTCGGATACGCCGGGTGTGGGGCTGGGCTGAGCTCTGGGGTGTCCCAGAGGGAAAGCTCTGGGAAGGGATGGGCAGGAGCACATGAGTGGATCAGGCTTTGAGGACTGTCTGAGGATGGATTGTGTTGTGTGGGATTGTCCCCACAGGGTATGCAGCTGCTTTCAGCTCCCTGCCCACCCCCTTGGCACCCCCAGGGGCCTGGGCCCTTCCAGGGGCAGCTGCCCCGTGCAGGAAGCTGGAGGGATGCCGGGGAAGGTGGCTGGATGGGTGCCGCAGGCGGGATGGACTCTGTGCCAGGGCTGGGCTTGTGGCCAGGGCTGGGGGCTGTGCCCAGCCGGGCTTTGCCCCGGGGGCTCTCGGGGAGGGGGCAGGGAGGAGTCCCGGCAGGGATAAATGTGCTCCTGCCCTTGTGCAGCCTCAGCCAGTGCTGCCCAGGCCCAGAGGAAGATGAAGGTCGCTGTGCTCAGCGTGGCCCTGCTCTTCACCATCCTGCTGAGCCCCCCGGCAGATGCCAAGGTGAGGCCCCCATGCCACGGCCATGGGCTCAGGGATGGGCCCCTTCCTGATCCAGGGGCTCCCCCAGAACTCCCCCGCACCCCCAGCCCCGGGCCAGGCCACTTTCTTCTGGCCACAATTCCCTCTCTCCTTCCCCTTCCCACAATTCAACTCCTGCTGCTGCAGCTCCGCTTCCTCACGGGATGCTTGCACCCGGCTCCGTCCTGGCACAGTCCCAACGCTTCCTGCTCTTTCTGACCCCAAATCCCACCTTTTTGGGCCTCCCCATCCCATCCTCTTGGTCCCCTGGGGCATCTCCCCACCATCTCCTCTCTTTCCCAGCCAAGGCAAAGGCCCAACCCAAACTGGGTGGAACTGGGCCAAGCCCCACTGGAGTCCAAGGAGGACAAACAGGCCCAAGCTCCACCCTGGGCTCAAGTGGGACAAGGCCTGGCCAGGCTGAACTGGCACCAACTGGGAAATGCCCTGCCATGGCCCCTTCCCAGGGCCTTTCCTCCAGGCTTTGCCCTCAATGCCTTGCCTTTCCCCCTGCACTGGTGTCCCCAACTTGCCTGGGAACCACAATCCCAAAGAGCCCCGCTCAGCCCAGGGGGCAGCCGGGGCTGCAGGGGGTGGGGACACCCGTGTCCCCCCCAGCCCCACAAGGCCAACCCCAACCAAGCCTTTGTTCTCCTCCTGCAGCCCTTTGAGTCCAGCGGCGCTTTCTGTGAAGGGGTAAGTCTGGGAGTTGGGGGGCACCCAGTGTGGGAAGTGGGGGCACTTTGGGCCCCCCATCCCTTCCTGGCACTGGGGACACCCCAGTGACCAGTGACATCTCCTTGTCTCTCTACAGGGAGGCGTCAGCGGCGGCCCGGTGGGTACCAGGGCTTGTGCTGGGCCCAGACCCTCCCCTCTGGTGGCCACCACCCTCCAGGCCATCCCAGTGCTCCCCAGTCCACCCCAGGGTGCACCAGGGAGGCCCTTCCTCAGGGTCCCCACTCTATTCCCACACACCCCAGTCCACCCCACCACACACACACAGGGCATCATTCCCACACCATTTCTTCCCCTCTTTCTCCTCTAATCCTTTCCCTTTCCCATTGCCCATGACACTCGTGTCCAGAAATCCCCTTCCTTGACCCCTCAGTCCCAAAGACCCTCCCAGTCCCTTTCAGTTTTCTCCCCTTCCCCATTTCTCCTGCCCCCACCCCTGCCCTGCTTCATTCCCTGGGTCCCCTCCACTGCCATCCCTTCCTCCTCACCCGCATCCCCCACAGTCCCATCCCTTCCACACCCCAATGCCCATCCTGTTGGATCCCCAATTCCCCCCACTTCACCCTCTTTGGGTCCCCTCCTCCTCCCCCCACCCTCCCTGCAGGCCCTGAATTCCCCTGGCTCTCCTTGTCTCCATTCCCACCCTGGGCCCTGCAGGAACAGGGATCCCGGGGGAAACTGGGTGCAGTGGGGCTGGGGGGAGCAGAAGGGATTTTCCTCCTCAGACCAGGGGCCAACCCTGGGCTAGGGGGTCTGGGGACACCCGTGTCTCTCCCCCAGCCCCACAGGGGCCAATCCTGCTTAAACCTTTGCTCTCCTTCCCCAGCCACTCCAGGGAATAGGAGTAGGTGGATGTATTTTGGTAAGTCCTCGAGTTGGGATGTCCCCAGTGTGGGAAACGGGGGGGAAATGTAGTCCCCCCATCCCTCCTGGGCCTGGGGACACCCCAGTGATCAGTGAAACCTCACACTCTCTCTACAGGGAGGCATCAGTGTCCATCGAGTGAAGAGGTCTAAGGTGGGTACCCCGAGTTCTGCTGGGCCCAGACCCTCCCCTCTCATGGCCACAACCCTCCCCAGAATCCCAGTGTGTCCCAGTCCAGCCCAGTGTGCCCCAGTCCAACCCAGTGTGCCCCAGTACATCCCAGTGTGCCCCAGGTCACCCCAGTGTGTCTCTAACCCTGCCTTTGTCCCCAGCCCCCCGTGGCTGACCAGGTGGAGCTGATGCGCCAGTGACGCTTGGCTGCCTCTCTGCATGTCCAGGTGAGAAATATGGGAGGCTCCTCAGCCCCCCAAAGGAGCCTGGCAGGGCCCTGGGGGGTCCCTGAGCCCTCTGCAGTGGGCAGAGCTTGGGGACAGCAGAGGGACACGCAGGGGGCTGTCCCTGCTCCGTGTCCCGGGGCAGCTGGACAGAGCTGCCCCCAAGCCTGGCCTTGCACTGGGGGCTCTGCAGACCCCCAGGCTCACCGGGAGGGCAGGGAGGGGCTCGGGGAGGTGTCAGAGCATCCCAGGCTCAGGGACTCTGGGGCCACATGGATCTCAGCATCCAATTCCCTTCTCCTGCCCCTGGTCCCTGCAGACAGACGGGGTGGGGACAAGGCCCCTGCCATGTCCCTGTGGACACCGGGGGTGACGTTTGGGGCTCTGTCTTTCAGGACTGGAAGTGGTGGTGACACCCGTGTCCTGGCCCCCTCCAGCGGCATGAGGAGATGATCATCCCTGGAGGACCCCCCTGATCCCCTGGGTGCCCTGGCAATTTCCCTGCAAGAATCAATAAACCCCTGCAGCAAAACAAATGCTCTGTGTCTGTCTGGGTGTGTGTGTTCCCACATCCACAGGTGCCTTCCTGTGTCCATGTGTGTTCCCACATCCCCTGGGGCACCCGGTGGTTTGGGGGCACAGCGGGAAACAGGGTCTGACTGGGGCTGTCCAAGCACCATCCCCAAGGAGCACAGCTTGGTGTCGGGGCAGGGGAGGGTCAGGGACAATCAGCCAAGGCCCCTCAGTCCTTCCCTGGGCTCTGGGAGGGATGGGAAAGGGGATCAAAGGAGCCAGCAGGTGTCAAATGCCCCCAGATCTCAAGGGCCAGGCTCGGGGCTGAAGGGATGGAGAGCAGCCCTGCATCCAAGGCCATGGGGATAGTGGGGGATGAAAAGCAGGATGGGAGCCAGCAATGGGAGCTCACAGCCCACAACCCCCCGTGTCCTGGGCTCATCCCACAGCGTGGGCAGCAGGGGAGGGGGGTTCTGCCCCTCTGCTCCGCTCAGCTGAGACCCCTCCTGCAGTGCTGCCTCCAGCTCTGGGCAGAGGGCTGGTTCGTGTCCCATTTGTCACCCACCAGCACCCCCAGAGCCCTCTCCCAGCAGGTTCTTCCATCCCTTCCTCCCCCAGCCTGCACCGATCCCGGGGGTTGCCCCGACCCGGCTGCACCACCTTGGTCTTGTCCAACCTCAGCAGATTCCCGTGTGTGCCGGGAAACAGGGGGAAGGGAAATTCACCTGACTCTTGGAGATTTGTTGGTCTGGTGGTGCCCCAGGGAAAACCAAAACCCTGTCAGTCCCATCTAGTCTGTCCCATATTCCACCCAGGAACCCTCCACCAAACAGATCCACCAGCTGGGGGGAATTCCAGGGCCCTTCTTCAGGGACTGATAGTCTTTCCGTGATTCTGTGCAGAGGGTGAGCAGTGGCCACCAGCAGAGCAGGGCCATACCCACAGTGCAGCCTGTGCCAAAGCACACACAGCATAGAGGGGCTCCTCCGCCAGAACCAACGGCAGTCGCCATCAAGACTCCAGGATGTGTCCTCGTTTTCTTCTGTTCCCCCTGCTGGCTTTGCTTCTCCCATTCCCCCATCCCAAGGCTGTCCCCTCTTCTTCCCTCTGCTTGCCTTTGGGACAGGCTTTCTTCCTGGGCCGGGAGTTAAGACTTCTCTCTTTGCCCTTGGTCTGAGTGCAAATCAGTCCAGCAGACATCTTCAAGGCTGAAAGAGAAGCCAGGCCTGAAGGCCGAGCCAGAGCTGTCCTCTGCTCCCTTCAGCTCTGCTCACAGCTGCATCTTCAGCCTGTCCCAGAGGCCAGGCAAATGTGTGCCCTTCCTCCGGGAAGGCTTGAAGCACAGTGGTGTTAAGATCATGGCCTCCAGGTGAGCTATTGCTGCTACTCAGTTGCCAGACTCTTGCAGTGCTTTCGAGCCCTCCTCTTTGTGTTCTGGGCAGAAGATAGTGAGTAAGCTCCTGGTAGCCTTAAAACACAGGCAAATCCCTGATCCCGTGGGAAGCAGATCAGTTTGTAGCCCATAAAGAAAAAGGGAAATTTCTTCAGCCTGTTTGTGGTCCATTGTAGTGTCCCTCTGCTGAGAAAGCTGGTGCAGAACCTCTGATCTTTCAGTTGGTGTTGTCATCAAGACAAAGTGGGACAAGATGTATTTGAAAGTTTCTTCCTGCCCTGCTGTGTGCTGCCCGTTGGCTGGTGGAGGAGCAGAGCAGAAATTCACTGTTGGCATCTGGCAAAGCAGCAGGAGAGAGCAATTGTGAGGGGGAGAGGGGTGAGGTGTCTGCTCTTCAAGAGGGACAAGACAAAGGAGTTGGGGAATTGTCCTGGAACTCTGGCATGGTGGGCTTGGAGCGCTGGATGGGCATTTCTTGAGAGCTGTGGTGGCCCCACTTCCTCCTGAGCCTCATTTGATGGCAGTGTGTCCAGAGGCAGCCCGGCTCCAGGCTGAAGCAAAAAGCCAGAGCGGGTGATGTGGGAGCTGCTCCAGCGCCTACCGCAGCCTGCGGCCCGGTGGGAGCGTCCCGGGCCCTGCCCCGGGGCGCCCTGAGGCGGGGCAGTGCCCACTCCCGCCGGCCGCCCTCACAAGGCCCAGGCCGCCTCCTTCCCACAAGGCCCAGCAGGGCCGCCCTCACACCTGCCCCGCCCTGCCCTGTCCCGCCCGGCCCCACCCTGCCCCGTGGCCTCTGTCACACCCCACGCTGACGTGCTGAGCCTTCCACCAGCCATTGTGACGCCACAGGCGCCAGTCGGGCACGGCTTTGTTGGTGCCCGCAGCCGGCGCTCAGAGCTGCTGGAGCCTCTCGGGGAGCAGCAGCACATCCCGCTCGGGGAGCATTGCGCGCCTGCATCGCCGTCTTGGCAGCTGCAGGCCACGACCACTGCGCAGGGCGACCTCGTCTGCCTTGTGCTTCATACCCTGTGCCCGTCCTTCTTCTCGTCCCCTTTGTCACCCTCCCCCTAAACCTCGCCCCGTCCCATTCCTCATCCCCACTTGGCTCCCGGCAGCCCGCCGGGGCCTTCTTGCCCTTCCTGCTGCTGGGAGCTCCAAGCAGGGCCATGCCGTGGCTTCTGAGCAAGAAGCGACGGCAGTCGCCCTCCAGCAGCCCCAGTGGGCAGCCCTGGGCTGCCACCAGCTCCAGCAGCGCCTCCCAGCTCCGGGAGCAGGGGCTGGGCAGGCTGCACCGCGCGGCCGCCCGCGGTGACCTGGGCTGGCTGAGGCGCTGGCGCTGGTACATCAAGGTAGTCGGCATCGACAGGCCAGACCAGGAGATGCGGTGAGTTCTGGGCCACGCTGATGGCACACCTTGGCTGCTCCTGAGCCAAGCGGCAGTAGTCCTCGGCAGCCCTCTCTTAGGAACAAGGCTTGAAAAGTGACATTTGCCCTGTCAGCTGGGACAGGGAACTCTTGAGCTTTTCACTGCTCGGAGCTGCCGGCCGGGCTCCAGCGCTGCTGCAAACGCGTGTTGCCCACCTGCCCCTTGGCCGTGCTCTCTCTGCAGGGCTGTTCTGCAGCTGCTCAGCCCTCACCTGTTCTCTTCTGCCCTCTGGCTCATCAGGGCAGGGTTGCAGCAGCAGCAGCAGCAGCAGGAGGAGCAGCAGCAGCAGAGTCCGGGCAGGGTCCCCAGGGTGCTGGGTACAGACACAGCTTGGGCTCGTCCTTTGTCTGTCTGGGTTAAGAGTGTCTGTTTAATTTTTAGGACACCTCTGCATCTGGCTTCAGCCAATGGCCATGCAGATGTCGTCAGATATCTGCTAAGAAAGAACAGCCAGCCCAACCTCGCTGACAGCTTCAAGAGAACGGCCCTGATGAAGGTGTGTGGAATGCCTTCTGAGCTTGGAGGTGGGGCTCAGTGCTGGGGTGTTAAAGGGGAGGTGTCTGGCAGGATTCCTTGCAGGGCAGGGCCATAGAAACACGCCTATTGCAATGGGCAGGGCACAGCCTCTGTTAGCTGATCTTTGAAGGTGGTCTTCTATGGCAGCACTCAGGAGCTGAGGGAGTTGTGACAGAGGGGGATGGAAAAGTTGGAAGCCTTTCCCTTTTGGTGTGTTGTTGCCAGGCAGTGCAGCAGGAGCAGGAAGAATGTGTTGCTGTTCTGCTGGAACACGGTGCCGACCCCAATCTGGCAGACGCTGACGGCAACACTGCCCTTCACCTGGCTGTGCTCTCTAAAAACACAGCTGTAGCAGGGCTGTTACTGGAGCATCATGCCAACAGTGATGCTCAGAACCAGGTAACCTTGGCACGGGGCTAAAGCTGCTCTTTCCAAGAGCTGCAGAGCTTGTCTGTGTCTTTCTAATGGGGATTCTTGCTCCTTTTAGTGGGGATTTACCCCCTTGAAACTTGCAGCCTTGCAACAGCACGAGGAGATTCTGGAGTGCCTTGTGAACAAAGCAGCTGACAGGCCTGCTCAAGCCCAGGGGGAAAGGTGAGGGCTTTGTCAAAACAGCCCCCGGGTGTTCTGGGTAGTCTGCAAGTGTGACCCAGACGAGGGGCGTGGCAATGAGCTGGGCAAAAGAAGGAGCAGCCCCGTGGAAGCAGTTCCCCGTGGGACTGGTAAATGCAGGTCTGCCCTTGGCTGCTCTCATACCTCAGGGGCTCTCGTCCTTTGCCCGCTGAGGTCTGCAAGAAAGCCTTGTCTGTGGTGCCCTCTCCCCACCCAGAGCCAGAGCCCCGGGGAAACTTGCCAGTAGCTCAGCAGCGTGGCTGCTCTGCAGGCCAGGGGGGTTTAAGGCACGGCAGAGTTGGGGCGTGAAGTGCTCTGAAGGGAAGCGTTGGGGGAAAGAGAACCAACACTGTCCCAGGGGACACGAGGGGCTCCGAGCACAGAAGGAGAAAACTTCCTGCCATGGAGATGGTCAGGGGGTCGAAGGGCTTGCCCTGGGAGTTTGTGCAGCCACATCTGGGGGGACTTTGAAGAGCAGTGCAAGGACCCTGAACAGCATGGCCTGAGCTGGTAGTTGAGGCTGCTTTAGGGAGGCCCCTTGTAAGAGAAATTCTCCAATGCTTCCATGGACTTGGCTTTGCTTTCCCGGAGCTTGTAGGAAAGGGGGAAGAGCTGTTTTGGGAGCAAGCAGGGGAAAACTGATGCAGGGTCAGACATGTTTCTGATGAAATTTTGCATGCTTTAGGAGTGCTCTTGTGGTTCCTGGAAGCCATGGGGCTCACCTGGAGGAAGATAATCTGCGCTTGCAGGAGGTGCTGGACAGGGCTGGCGCGGAGGTATGGAAAGCCTGTCCCCACAGGGAGAAACCTGGGGGTGCCTGTTGCTTCCTCTCCATCATGAAAACAGACAAACCAGTGTTCACTGTGTTCATTGGGGAGCAGAAGTGAAGCTTTGAAGGGACTTGAATGGACTGCAGTTCTTTGGGCAGAGGGGGTGCACACAGACATGCAGCACCTGAGTTCTTCAGCAGCAGCTGGCTCCTCTCTGGAAAAGCTCCCCTGACAACTGTGGATTCTTCCCATGGTTTTACAGCTGCAGGAGGAGGAAGAAAAGCATCTTCAGTCTGAGCATTGTGTTCCTGACTTGAAGACTGCCTTGGATGCCAAGAAAAGAGAGGCAGTAACTTCTTCCCAGAAACTGCAGGACCTCCTGTTGGCATCTTGCGAGACCAATCCGACTGTGAACCAACTGGAAGAAGACGCGCAAGAGTAAGAGAGTAACCCAGTGAAGCGAGGGGTCTGTGGCTTTGGGGGATTGGGTGGAAACAGGGGGAGAGTCAGTGGGATTTTGAAGGACACTTCTACTGTGGCTTCTGTTCCTTAGCACAGTTTGTCTGGCATTGGGTTTTCTGGTAATAAGAGCTGTATTTCTTCTTAAGCTTTGCAAGTGAGAACAGCAGATTGGAAGCCACTGTCCAGCAGCCAAGCGAGAGCGTTGAAGCCCTTCCGAGAGCCCTGCAAGCCTCTGCCTCAGTAAGCTGGTGCTAAGTTTGCCTTTTTGTGACTCTTGAGCCTAGTTGCCTATTTCTGTGGGGCAACTGTCAGATGAAGTTTTCCTGGAGAGCCTGGGGAGCTCAGTTTCTGCCTTCTCCTCAGCAGAGGCTGCTCAGAAAGCAGCCTGGTCCTTTCCCCAGCTGCTACAAAAGCCCTGAGGGTATTTGGTGTGCTGGACACTGGAGGAATTCTTAGATTCTAAATGAGGAGTTTCATCATGAGCTCCAAGGGACCCAGAAGTATTGTTGCCAGAAGTGTCTCCCAAATTCTTAAGTAGGTGTAAAGTTTCTTCTTTCTGTCGGGGAATCTTTCAAGTGTTTCCTAGGCTGGTTTCCAGTAGATGATAAATACAGTTGCCATGGCCACCCCCTTGAGAGGTTTTCCCAGAATTCACTGCCTTTAGATCACGCTGAGTTTTCTTTTCTTTTTTTTCTCTGTGCACAGGATGGTGAACTTTCCCAGCAGCTGGACATGGAGCCTGGAACAGGCATGCAGCTCGAGGCCCTAAACCAGGCTTTGCAAGAAGAGCTGTCCACTCTGCTTGGGAAGTGTGAAACACTGGAGAAGAGCAAATGTCAGCTGCAAGAAGAGGTGACAAAACTCCACCACCATTTGGAGACTTTGGTGCTGGATGGCAGCCAAAGAGAACAGTGTACAGGAGAGGTGGAAGAAGGAGCTGCCCAGGAAAGAAGTGCAAAGCTACAAGAGGTCAGCCTCGTTTTGCAAGTAAGTGAATTTCTCCCCAGTGTCCACAGGCTCTTCATTAGGAGCTTTGAAGCAGAGTGCTCATTTGGGCTTCTTTCCCACTGCAAAGAATTGTTTGCCCTGGCAGCTCCTGGGTTCTGCCTTGATTGCTGCTGGGAGTGAGGAGGCAGAGCTGCCTCTCTGAGTCAGGCTGGGCCCTTGAAAGTGGGTGTGTGCAATTTTGTGCTGGGCAGAGCTCTCTTTTTCTTGTGGTGGTTGAAGGTGCACTGTCTCCTTCAGGCACAGGCAGCCCACCAGGCCCCACTAGGACAAACCAGAGACCATCATTGTGATTCCATGAGAATCCAGTTGGAAGAAAGAATTAGAAATCTGGAAAGTGAATTGGAGAGGGTAAAAAACACCCAACAAGAGAGAGCTTCTCGTAAAAAAGCAACTCAGGGAGAGATGGAAAGGTACAAAGAGCTGTATCTGGAGGAAGTGAAAACCAGAAGATGCCTTGCCAAGAAACTGGAAAGGTAAGTCCGTGCTTGTTTGGAGAGGTAATAAGAGACTCCTTTTTCTTCCTGCATTTTCCTTGGGAATCCATCTTCTACATCTGGCCAGCATTATTGCCCTCCATTGGCCAACAGGGTCTGATGGAGTTGCCAAGACCCTCTCCTTGATATTTGAAAAGTCGTGGCAGTCAGGGGAAGTCCCAGGTGAGGGGAAAAAGGGAAACCCACTGTGCCCATCTTTGAAAGGGGTAGAAAGGAGGGCCCTGGGAACTGCCAACCTGTCAGCCTGCCCTCTGTGCCTGGGGAGGTGATGGAAAAGATCCTTCTAGAAGCTCTGTCAAGGCACATGGATGACAGGGAGGTGATTGGAAGCACCAGCACAGCTTCGCCAAGGGCAAGTGCTGCTTGACCGACCTGGTGGCCTTCTAGGATGGAGTGACTGCCTCAGTGGACAAGGGCTACCCATGTCATCTCCCTGTCATTCTGGAAAGCCTTTGACACAGTCCCCCACAACATCCTTCTCTCCAAAGTGGAGAGAGAAGGATTCAATGTGTGGACTGTTAGATGGATAAGAAATTGGGTGAACAGTGCCATGCAGAGGTGGTGATCAATGGCTCAGAGTGCTGAGGGCCATCAGTGCCGAGTGGTGTCCCTGAGGGGTCTGGATTGGGTCCAGTGTTCTTTAATGTCTTCACTAATGATCCAGAGGAAGGGCTGGAGTGTGCCCTCAGCAAATTTGCAGCTGACACCAAGCTGAGGGGTGTGGTTGACACAGCTGATGCCACCCAGAGGGCCCTGGACCAGCTGGAGAAGTGGGTCCATGGCAATCTGCTGATGGTTTAACCAGAGCCAGTGCAAGCTGCTGGCCGTGGCTCAGGGCAGCCCCTGTATCAGTGCAGGCTGGGGGATGAAGAGGGGCAGAGCAGCCCTGCCGAGAAGCCCTTGGGCTGGAGGAGAGGCCGGACATGAGCCGGCGATGTGCGCTCGCAGCCCAGAGAGCCAATTGTGTCCTGGGCTGCGTCCAAGGCAGCGTGGCCAGCGGGTGGAGGGAGGGCATTCTGCCTCTCTGCTCTGCCCTTGGGAGAGCCCAGCTGGAGGGCTGCATCCAGCTCTGGGCTCCTCAGCACAGCAAGGACCTCCAGCTGTTGGACTGAGTCCAGAGGAGGCCACCAAGGTGCTTGGAAAGATGGAGCACCTCTGCTAGGAGGAAAGGCTGGGACAATTGCAACCCTTCAGCCTGGAAAAGAGGAGGCCTTGGGGTGACCTAATTGTGGCCTTTTGGGGTGTGAAGGGAGCCCACAAGAAGGATGAAGAGAGTGCATTTAAAAGGGCAGGTAGTGAGAGGACAAGGGGGAATGGCTTCAAACAGAAAGAGAGTAGGTTTAGATTTGATCCTGGGAAGAAATTGGTTGCTGTGAGGGTGGTGAGGAACTGCAACCGGTTGCCCAGAAAAGCTGTGGATGCCCCATGGCTGGAAGTGTTCAAGGCCAGGTTGGATGGGGTTGTGAACAAGCTGGTCTGGTGGAAGGTGTCCCTGCCCACAGCAGGAAGCTTGGAACTGGATGATCTTTAAGGTCCCTGCCAAGCCAAGCCATTCTAGGCTTGGATGCTGTCTGTGCTGTTTCTGTGAGACCGTGGGGGAAAGGCTGGTTCTTCCTGTGTTTCATGGTTTTCTTCACTAATTTGCTGTGCAGGCTGGAAAAGCTTCTGAGGATAGAGAGCAGGAAACTCCGGGTTAATGAAGAGAAAGGAAGTCAGTCCCAGCTGGAAGAAATGAAGAAGAGATATTCTGAAAAGGTCAAGGAAGTTGATAGATTCCAAAAAGAGGTGAGCTGCGCTCTGGGTGGGGCTCTTTGGTTGTGGTGTTCCTTCTTTTGAAAGCTGGGAGATGCTTTCCCTCTATTTCTTGTCATGTGGATGTTTTTATTCCCTTGGCTGCATTTTGGATGTGATGGGCTTTTCTTAATGCTCCTCCTGCTGTTCCAGTGGGAGATGACTCGAACTAATCCGGGGTAGTTCTCCTTCTGGGGAAAGATGCAAATGTTGAGGGCAAAGCAGTAGGTGTAAGGGCTGATGGAGGCCAGGCTGTCCTGCAGAGGAGGGGCAAGCCAGGAGTGGCAGCCAGCCTGGCAGGGTGCGTGAGCTCCCGGGCCAGGGAGCCGTCCCACAGGCCCTGAGCAAGAAGAGCAGAACAGGTCCCGTGAGAGTGAGCGGGGTCAGCCAAGAGTGCAGATCCCCCGGCTGGGCCTGAGGGATGGGCAGGTCTGCCGTCCTGGCAGGACATCACGTGCATGGGCTGAGAGCAGTGGGGCCCAGCTCAGGCCTGGCTGCAGCTGGAGGGAGGCTGTGACAGCGTCCTCTGGGTGTGCCAGATGAATTGCTGCCCTGGCAGAGAGGGGAGGAACAGCGCTGTCACTGGCAGGGCACCATCAGCCCCTGAGCCCTGTCTCAGGCACGAGCTGAGCAGGAGGCCCTTGAGGTTTGGCTTTTCTGCACAGTGTTGTTGCTGCCCAGGGCCCAAGGAGGACAGGGGCCTCCCAGGGGAAAATCTGTCCCTTCTTGCTCACGGGGAGCTGTTTCAGCCCATCCTGTGGCGGGGAGCCAGAAGGGCTGTTCCCAGCAGTGCTTTTGAGGCTGCTGTGCCTGTGCAGCAGTGGCACAGAACCTCTCATCCCTTCTCCGCTCGTCACTCGGATCCGTTGCTGAAGCGGCGTCTGTCAGAGCCACGCTTGGGTTTGAAGGCATCCCTGTAGAATGGCTTCCTGCCTTTGCAGTCATTCCTTTGGAGTCCAGAAGCGTGGAGCATTTTTGCATGAGGAACTCCAAAAGGCTGGGAAGCTGAGGAATCCTATGAGAAATGATGGGAAAGCTGTTCTTGCTGGAAAAGAAAAGCCTGGTTGCACTTTGTGTCTAGTCCTGAGCCAGCAGATGATGAATAAAGTCTCCCTGGTCACCCCCTTTTGGGGTTTGCCCAGAATTCACTGCCTTTACACCACGCTGAGCTCCTTTTTTTATTTTCTGTCTGCAGGTTGCTGAACTTTCCCAGCAGTTGGACAGGGAACGTGAACAGTGCACGCAGCTGGAGGCCAAAAATCAGGCTTTGCAAGAAGAGCTGTCTGCCCTGCGTGGGGAGTGCGAGAACCTGGCCATGGACAAATGCCAGCTGCAAGAAGAGCTGGCAAAACTCCACCATCATTTGGAGACCAACGTGGTGGATCGCAGCCAACTCGAACAGTGTAAAAGAGAGGTGGAAGAACGAGCAGACCAGGAAATAAGACAAAAACTCCAAGAAGTCAATGAGTTTTTGCAAGTAAGTGAATTTCTCCCCAGTGTCCACAGGTGCTACGTAAACTTCTCTTGTGGCCATGGTGTTTGGGCTTTTTCTTTTGCTCCTGTGTTCTGTGGGTTAGCTTCTGTCTTTGCTGAAGGCAGTGGCAGAAGGCAATCTGGTTGGGCAGGAGTGCTGTCATGGGTGTGGAATGTGCCGGCAGGTCCCTGAATGCAAAGGCTGCCCAAGGCAGATTCCCACTTTGCAGTGCTTGGGGGGATCTCTGTGCGCTGCTCTGCTTCTCACTGCTCATCCTTGGATGGGTTTGGCAACTTGCAGCTGTCATGGCCAGACCTACAGGTGCTGCTTTGTCCTTGTAGGGGGTGAAAGTGCTCAGAAAAGGAGTCACTGAAATTACAGGGATGGGAGGAAGAGGGTGGAGGTGGAGGTGGAAGCTCTTCTTGTCTTTGAAGAATCCTTTTGGACATGCCCTGTCCTACAGACCCAGTGTCTCTTCATTAGTAGCTTTGAAGCAGAGTGCTCATTTGGGCTTCTTTCCCACTGCAAAGAATTGTTTGCCCTGGCAGCTCCTGGGTTCTGCCTTGGTTGCTGCTGGGAGTGAGGAGGCAGAGCCGCCTCTCTGAGTCAGGCTGGGCCCTTGAAAGTGGGTGTGTGCAATTTTGTGCTGGGCAGAGCTCTCTTTTTCTTGTGGTGGTTGAAGGTGCACTGTCTCCTTCAGGCACAGGCAGCCCACCAGGACACCTTAGAAGAAATCAGAACCAGTCATGTGGACTCACTGAAAAAACAGTTAGAAGACAGAATTAGAGATCTGGAACGTGCACTGGGAAGGACAAAAAGCAACCAAGCAGAAAGACCTTTTCCAAAAGAATCCACCCAGGCAGAAGTGGACAAGTACAAAGAGCTGTATCTGGTGGAAGCCAAAACCAGAAAAAGCCTCACCAAGAAACTGGAAAGGTAAGTCCCTGCTTTTTTGGACTGGTAAGAACAGACTCCTTTTTCCTCCTGCATTTTCCTTGGAAATCCCTTTTCTGTATCTGGCCAGCGTCAGGTGTGAAAGCAGAACATGGCATCTTTGTGGGGAACGTTCCTTCAGACCCTTCCCTTCCTCAGACCTGTCTTCCTTTCTCTTTAGAGTTCCAGCAGTAACCCCACAGCAGCACCACTCTGGCATTATTGGTGTCTTTTCAAGTTGAGGTTGTTTTAGCAGGCAGCCTTTTTGCCAGTCTCTCCTCTCCTCATCCCGTGGGTGACAGAAAAGCTGAATCTTGTGCCCTTTCCTGTTTGAATAAGGAGAGGCCTCTGGGAGAAGAGAGTTGGATTCTGTGAATCCAAAATAAGGCAGCTCTGTCTTGGCTTCTGTTTTGGCAGCGGGTCTGAGGGTTGAGCTTTCCTTGAGAAGGCCAGGGTAGGCCAGAGTTCTTCTGGAGGTGCCACTGGCTGCTCCTTGCACTTGGTGTGATTTCTTAGAAACAGGCCCTGTGAACAAGCTCAGATCAAAGGATGTGCTGGGTTTGGATGCTCTTCATGCCCTTGGCTTTTAGAAGTCGAGTAGTAGCCAAGGCTGTGGAGGGTAACTTTGCAAAAGCCTTCCTGCCAAAGATGACTCTGTGTGTGCTTGTGAATGTTTCAGAGCTACTGAGAGACTTGCAGTGGCCAACACCAAGCTCTTTTTGGAGTGCCACAGAAGCAGATCTGCAGTCCCAAGCAGCGCTGTCAGCGGACTTCTGGCTGCAAGTCCACTTCTGGATTCACCTGGCCTGGGACATGTTGGCCTCAGTTTGGGACTGAGCAGAAGTCTGGCTCTCAGAACACCACCCAGACACCTGTGGTAAAGCCCAAGACTTCTGCTCATCAGGTTGGTACAGATTTTCCAGAGTGGTCAAAGGCCAAAAAAGGTTGAAATGGAAGCAATGAGCTGTGGAACTCCATTCTTTTCCAAGAGAAACTGTGGGCAAGAGCTCTGTGGCACAGGAACCTCCCACCTAAGTTCTACCCTAAATTTACACGTAGTAATCTTCTGTAGTCTGTGGGGTTTGGCAGGAAGCCAACTCCAACCGGCTACAGATGGTTTTGGTGTCAGAAGTGGGATTGTTTTGGTTCCTTTGGTTTTGTTGTGGGAACATTGTCTGGGAAAGCTGCCAAGAGCAGGTTTGTTTTGTCAACATCCCCCATTGTTTTGGGACACTCCTGGGAGAGCTGCCAAGAAGGATTTTGTTTATCTAAACATAGCTTTGTTTAGGAAGAAGGAGAAAGAAAAATAATAACAATGGCCTTTTTACTAATTTTTTTCCTGATTCTTGCTGGTTTTGTGCCTGTCCTAGGACATCCTGTAAGGGACCGTTCAGATGGATGGAACAAATTGCTTCCTTTCCTTAATTTCAACATCCACGGCCTAGTAGCCACTTTCCTTAATGGTGGCCTTCAAGGTTTGGTAGCAAAGACTCCAAGATCAGCTCTAACCCATCCCTACATTGCTCAGCGACAATGATCCTAGTGGTGAAGGCAGCGAAACTGCTACTTAAAATTGGAGAGGTGGTGCTGCATTGGTCCCCTTGTTGTACGAAAGGAATCGCTGGAGCTTTGGGGACAAGAAGTGCCAACGGCCACGACAACTGTACACAGGCAACAGTATCGGAGGAACCGAGATGCTGTGACCCCCATCCATCCATCCAGTACATCCATGACATCATTGTGGGGGGGACACAGCAGAAGAAGTTTTCGAGAAAGGACAGAAGATCATCCAGATTCTCCTCGAGGCTGGTTTTGCCATTAAGAAGAGTAAGGTCAAGGGCCCTGCCCAAGAGATCCAGTTCCTAGGGCTGAAATGGCAAATGGACGACACCAGATACCAACAGACGTCCTCAACAAGATTGTAGCAATGGCTCCACCCACAAACAAGAAAGAAACCCAAGCTTTTCTGGGAGCCATTGGCTTCTGGAGGATGCACATCCCAGAGTACAGCCAGATGGTGAGCCCTCTTTACTTTGTGCCCCGTAAAAAGAACAATTTCCAGTGGGGTCCTGAACAACAACAAGCTTTCAGGCAGATCAAGCAAGAGATTGCACATGCCGTGGCTCTTGGAGCAGTCAGGACAGGACCAGAGGTAAAGAATGTGCTCTACTCTGCAGCTGGAGATAAAGGTCCCTCCTGGAGCCTCTGGCCAAAGGTGCCTGGTGAGACGTGAGGGCGACCACTGGGTTTCTGGAGCCGAAGCTACAGAGGTTCTGAGGCCAATTCCACCCCTGTGGAGAAGGAAATCTTAGCAGCCTATGAAGGCATACAAGCAGCTGCAGAGGTAATTGGTCCCAAAGCCCAGCTCTTCCTGGCACCCCAGATGGGACCCCAGCATGCAAAGTGTAACTGGATAAGGGAAAAAGGGGGTAGGGTTTATCCATTTTAGGGAAAGGGTGGCCAAAAAAGGAAATACTGCAATGCAACAAACTTTGGCCAATCGGGGAGCAGGGTCTAAGGATACAGACATCAAGGGGATTTTTCATCAAACAATTTCAGGGGACAAACAAGGGAAAAACTACAGTAAATGTTTAGACACAACCGTAAAACTGGAAAGGCTTTGGGTCTGAACTTCCTGAAAACTTCATCCAGGGCTTTCATCCTCTGGAGGGTCACACATTTCTTGTTGTCTTCTCCAGCTTTCAGATTCAGCAATGTCCTCACTCCCGACAGACCAGGGTCCCCTTTCCAGAGTAATGGAGGAGCACCGTGATTTTTTAATCCAAAATTCCCGGATTGGAATGAAATGCTCTGGAAAGGCTCTGGAAATCATTCGGGGTTCACAGTGAGTCTCTGGTTTCCCATCCCCTGCTTCAGATGTGAAAACATGTTCCTTGCAGTCGGAATGTAAACTCATCAGCTCCATTAAACTTGAGCACTATATCCCATCATCCAGATCATCAAGGAAGATGTTCACCAGGAATTGCTGATCACTGGCCTCCAGCTGGATGTTGCACTCCTGATCACCACCCTGGCCAGCAGATTTCAACCAGCCTGCTGTCTGCTCATCCAGCCCATACTTCATGGGCTTCTCTGTGAGGGAGCCCTGTCTGTGTCCACTAGAACACACCTTCATTTTGATTTTAAACAATCAAACAGAAGTGATTGTTTTAACAGCAGAATTATTTTTCAAAGGGAAATAGAAGGGTAAGAGTTTTTAATTTTAATGATCATGTTTTACATGATGCTAATTGACCTCTAGTAGAAATGAGAGAGCACCTTAAGAGACAAATCTACATTCTCTATTTATGCCTCTGAATTACAGGTATGGCTTTGATGGAACGAGTGCCTTCAAGCTCCACTGGCAGGCACTGTTTGAAAACTATTTGGGTGATTTTTGATAAGAAATGAAAGATGCAACGACAGGAAGCCATTCAGCAATCCCTGACAAGGGAGGTCCACTGTCAATTGCTGGGAGGGCCCCCACCTGTTTCTTTTAATGGTGCTCCCAAATCCCACCCCTTGGGCCTCCCATCCCATCCTTTTTGGTCCCCTCAGGCATCTCCTCCCCAGCATCTGCTCTGTGTCCTACCCAGGGTCCCCAAATATCCTCCCACTGATCATTCCCAAAGCTTTTCTTTCCATCCTTCCCCTCAGACCTTTGCCTTTCACCCAGGCCACTGCCCTGGTACCTCCCAAGACCATTCCTTGCCTCCCTCTCCACTCCCAACCATCTCCCAGTGCCCTCGTTTTTGTCCTCCTCCATCATCCTCCTCCTGTCCCCACCAAGCCTCTCCCTTGC
Source organism: Pipra filicauda (assembly GCF_003945595.2). NCBI lineage: Eukaryota > Metazoa > Chordata > Aves > Passeriformes > Pipridae > Pipra > Pipra filicauda. The sequence goes on along the minus strand of NW_024103627.1, from coordinate 3,354 downwards.
AGTCCCCATGTCCCCACACTTGAATTCCTTTCCCCTCCCCTGCATCCCACACAGGGCCCCTTCAACACCCCAATCCCAGTCCCGTGGGCTCCCCAGTTCCCCCCAGTTCAGCATCTTTGGGTCCCCCCCAACCTCCTCCCCCCCTCCCTGCAGGCCCTGAATTCCCCTGGCTCTCCTTGTCTCCATCCCCACCCTGGGCCCTGCAGGCACAGGGGTTGGAGGTGAAACTGGGGGCAGTGGGAGCAGGGGGAGCAGAAGGGATTTTCCCCCTCAGACGGGGGCAGCCCTGGGCTGGGGGGCTGGGGACCCCCGTGTCCCTCCCCCAGCCCCACAGGGGCCAATCCTGCTTAACCCTTTGCTCTCCTTGCCCAGGCACTCTTGGCAGGAACCCAAAATGATCTGTGGGATGTGAGTGGGCCGGGGGGACTGGAGGGCATCCAGTCTGGGAACTGGGGGACACTTTGGTCCCCCCATCCCTCGCTGGCACCGGGGACATCCCAGTGACCAGCCAGGGCTCCTGGTCTCTCTCCAGCTGCATTTAGTGGACGTTGGGATCCTGAAGATGGCTCAGGTGGGTACCAGGAGTTCTGCCTGAGTCGGGTCCTCCCCTCACATGGCCATGACACTTCTGGCCATCCCAGTCTGCCCCAGTATACCCCAGTGCACCTTCCCCAAGGATCCCATTTCTTCCCCCAGGCTCCCAATACATCCCACTGCACCCAGTGTGTCTCTGAGCCTGTCTTTGTCCCCAGCCCCCTGTGGTGGAGAAGGTGGTGGGTCTTGTTGGTGAGATGTGGCTGCATCCCTGGATGTCTGAGGTGAGCAGTGCCTGCAGGGAGAGGGGTCAGGACAAGGCCCCTCTCATGTTGCAGTGGACTTTGGGGGTGACGTTTGGGGCTCTGTCTTTCAGGCCTGGTGGTGACACCCGTGCCCTGTCCCCCTCCAGTGGCATGAGGAGATGATCATCCCTGGAAGAACCTCCTGATTTCCCTCAGAGCCCAGGGGCATTTCCCCAGAATGATCAATAAATCCCTTCAGCAAAGCTACTCTGCTTGATCTTGTGTGTGTGTTCCCAACTCCGTGTGTGTGTTCCCATCTCCATGTGTGTTCCCATCTCCATGGGTGTGTTCCCATCTCCATGTGTGTGTTCCCATCTCCGTGCCTGCATTCCCATGTCCCTGTCCCCTCCTTCTCCAGCCCCTGCACACCCGGTGCCTCTCTGGCCGCTCCCCTGCCATGAGCAGAGAGGCTCAGGGGGCTCCTGGGGGTCTCTGCACACGAGATCCCCTTCACCCCCTCCATGTGCATCCTGAGCAGTGCAGGTTGGGGCATCGTGGAAAGTCCCTGCTGGGGGCTGGGACAGGCAGGGGGCACACGGGGCAGCCCCTGGAGCACCTGGACCTCCCCTGTGCTCTGGGAGGGATGGGAAAGGGGATCAAAGGAGCCAGCGGGTGTCAAATGCCCCCAGATCTCAAGGGCCAGGCTCGGGGCTGAAGGGATGGAGAGCAGCCCTGCATCCAAGGCCATGGGGATAGTGGGGGATGAAAAGCAGGATGGGAGCCAGCAATGGGAGCTCACAGCCCACAACCCCCCGTGTCCTGGGCTCATCCCACAGCGTGGGCAGCAGGGGAGGGGGGTTCTGCCCCTCTGCTCCTGCTCAGCTGAGACCCCCCTGCAGTGCTGCCTCCAGCTCTGGGGCTGCCTCAGGGTGTGGTTTTCTGTTGAGGAGGAAAAGGCAGGACTGAGTCAGGTCAGACTCTATTAGCAAAACGTGTCTCTTTTTAGGAAGACCTCTCTGCATCCCCCTCCCCTGAGCTCTGGGTTTTGCTGGCTGATGGGGGCTTTGAGAGCAGGGACCCTGTGACAGGCTCCCGAGGAATCCTCCTTGCTGTGAGAGGCAGCTCGGAACACGGGGTGATCCGAGATTAAATGTGCCTGTGACACATCAAAGCGTTTCCAGCCCTGCTGTTCACAGTTTGCCCAACTGCAGAGCAGAGCTGAGGGGATTTGCTGTAGTTTTGTTACAGTTTCACTTGGCACATTTAGAAGTAAATTTGGATGGGTGAAATCCCTGACATTTCTGATGTTCTCCAAGTGAAATCTCGTGGGTCCTGGGAGGCAAAGGGATGGTCTCAGTGCAGAGAGAAGAACTACGCTGGCCATCACTCCTGTTCTCAGCCGCCCCTCGCTGGCAGCTTGGAGCTGAGGGAGGATCACACTAAGGAGCTCCCTTAAAAAGAGACAGGGCCTTTCTGGGAGCAGAGGAATCTGGGCTCAAAGGGCAGATTTACAGACTCCTTGTCTTTTCTCAGGGTGCCTGATTAGGATCTCCTCTTTCTTCTCCCAGACTGCTGCACAGAGGGATCATTGCAGCTGCCCAGAGCATTTCTATGGCTCTACCACCGAGGTGTCCTCTCCATGGGGATCCCAGACAGCACAGAGATACTATGGCAGAGCTGTGCCCTTCTGGAGGACACCCTGCAGGACACCCAGGGAAGCAGCTGAATGTCCTGAAGTTGCCTGGAGGGCACTTGGGCATTTTGCTCCCACAGACACATCCCCACAGCAGCACCCAAAGGGTTTGTGTCTGGACAGGAACCTGCCACCCCAAAGCCCCTGCACTGCCTGAGAAAAGCCAATGGTGAGAAGAAGAACAGCCCAGCCAACAGGGGATGGCAGGGAAATGCCACAATGCGGCTGCCAAGGGAGGAGGGACACACAGAGAGAGATGGAAATGGGGGCCTTGTCCTTGCCTGGGCTCTGGCTGCCGCAGGGCAATGCACAGCCCAGGGGCCATGGCCTGAGGGCACAGGCTCTGCTTAGGCTGGGAAAGGAGCCCAGGGAGGAGCTGCTCAGGGAAGGGGTCTGTGCCACAGGGACAGCAGGGAGGGGCCCACATCCCCCTGCCCAGCACTTGTGGCAGCAGCTCCCTGTCCCTGCCTGCCTCTCTCTGGGTGAGGAGCTGTTCCTGCCAGCAGCCCCTCCCTGTGCCCAGCTCAGCTCCCTGCCAGTGCTGCCAGAGCCATCCCCAGCCCAGTGCCCAGGGGCAGCTCTGCCTGGGCAGGGGCTGCAGAGCAGATCCCAGAGCCCTGCGGTGGCTGGGAAGGGGGAGGTGTTCTGGGGGGATGTGCTTCCTGAGAAGGGCCCCTGGAAATGGCAGGAGGTGGAGCTGAAGCTGTGAGGAGCCCTGACCCTGCAGCTGAAGGGCCCTGCCCAGCCCTGCCCAGCCCTGAGGGGTCACTCCTTCCACCCACCCCTTCTCCCCCAGCCCCGTGGCAGCTCCTTGGCCGGGCTGAGAGCTGACCCTGGCAGGCAGCAGAGTCCCTGCCCCAGCACACAGAGCCCTGGGGGCAG
>NW_024103626.1:21676-45478 GCF_003945595.2 Pipra filicauda | reverse complement strand
TTACCATGGCAATGATCATACATTCCCACTGGTATGCTTGGTTACCATGGTAACCATCATACAGTCCCATTGCTATCATCAGTTACCATGGCAAACAGCATACATTCCCATTCCTACGGTCAGTTACCATGGCAACTAGCATACATTCCCATTGCTACAGTAGGTTACCATGGCAACCATCATACAGTCATGTTGCTATAGTCGTTTACCATGGCAACTAACATACATTCTTGTTGCTACGGTCAGATCCCATGGAAAACATCATGCATTCCTGTTGCTGCAGTCAGTTACCATGGCAACCATCATACTTCCAGTTGCTACAGTCAGTTTATCATGGCAACCATGACACATTTCCATCGCTACGGTCAGTTACGATGGCAATCATCATACATTCGCACTGCTACGGTCAGTTACCATGGCAACCAGCATACATTCCCATTGCTATGCTCAGTTACCATGGCAACCATCATACATTCCACTTGCTAGGGTCACTTACCATGGCAACCATCATGCATTCTTTATGTCATGGTTGGTTACCATGGCAACTATCATACATTTCCTATTGCTTTAGTCAGTTACCATGGCAACCATCACACATTCCCCTTGCTACAGTCAGTTACCATGGCAACCATCATACCTCCAGTTGCTACAGTCAGTTACCATGGTAACCATCAAACATTTCCATTGCTTTGGTCTGTTACCATGGCAACCATCACACATTCCAGTTGCTAGGGTCAGTTACCATGGCAACCATCATACATCTTATTGCTATGGTTGGTTACCATGGCAACCAGCATACATTTCCATTGGTACGGTCAGTTACCACAGGAACCATAATACTTCCCACTGGTACAGTTGGTTACCATGGCAACCATCATACGTTCCCATTGCTACACTCAGTTATCATGGCAATCATCATACAGTCTTATTGCTATGGTCAGTTACCATGGTAAGCATCACACATTTCCCACTGCAAAGGTCAGTTGCCATGGCAACCGTCATACAGTCCCATTGGTATGGTCAGTTACTATGGCAACCATCATAGATTCCTGTTGCTATGATTGGTTACCATGGCAGGTATCATACACTCCCATTGCTATGGTCAGTTACCATGGCAATGAGCATACATTTTTGTTCTACAGTCAGTTACCATGGCAACCATCACACATTTAGGTTGCTACAGTCAGTTACCATGGCAACCTTCATACATTCTTACTGCTATGGTCGGTTGCCATTGAAACCAGCATAAATTCCCATTGCTACAGTCGGTTACCCTGGCAACCAGCATACATTCCTGTTTCACAGTCAGTTACCATGGTAACCATCATACTTCCCACTGCTACGGTCGTCTGGCATTGTAACCAGCATACATTCCCGCTTTGATGGTTGGTTACTATGACAGCCATCATACATTCAAATTCCTACGGTCAGTTACCATGGCAACCATCATATTTCCCTTTGGTACAGTCGGTTACCATGGCAACCATCATACATTCTCCCATATGCTACGGGCGGTTACCACGCAAGAATCAAAATCATTCCCGGTTGCTACAGTCACCATGTGGAAAACTCACACATTCTATTGTTACGGTTTGTTACCATGGCAACCATCATAATTTCCATTGTTACAGTCAGTTACCATGGCAACCATCATACATTTCCATTGCTATGGGCAGTTATCATGGCAACCAGCATACATTCCTGTTGCCACGGTCGGTTACCATGGCAACCATCATACATTCTTATTGCTATAGTCAGTTATCATGGCAAACAGCATACATTCCTATTGCTATGGTTAGTTTCTAAGGGAACCTCTTGGTTCCTCTTGGACAGAAGCAGATGCAGATGAGCCTCCCTGTTGTCCACCAACCTGCCAGCTGTGCTCTAAAGGCCTGTGTGCCAAGGGGGGTCTTGAACAAGACCCTGCACAAACCTCTGGGACTCTTTGCATCCTGTCCTGGTGCCTTTCCAGTGAATTCCAGGGTTATCAAAGCCAACTTGAATGGACTCTTTGTCTCACTCCACAGTGTCACCCAAACTAGTCTCTCCTCTGACCCTCACCCACAAAAGTTCACCCAATTCCTTCATCCCCCAGAGCAGCTGCACAGGTCCAAGAAGCTCCTTCCCGCTGAGGACACCTCTCTCCTGCTCTTTCTCTCCTGTGTCTCCTTGGCCTTCTCTCCCAGCCCATCACAGCCCTGCAACCTGGGAACTGTCTCAGCAGGCCTGGGCTGTTATTGCCTGCAAGTGGAAGGAAGAGAGACTTGGGGCTGCAGCTCCTCCTCCTGTGCCCCACACGCAGGGCATTGGGGCCTGTCTGGCTGCAGCCCCTCAGCGGGGGCACCGGGGTAAGAACAGACTTGCAGTGGGGAAAGCTGCTCTGAAAGCCCCGAGAGCTGGGCTGTGCAGAGGCTTTGCTGACAATGGCCTTGGGGGGGGACGTGCTGGGACTCAGGCCCAGGGGGAAAATCACAGGCCTGATCCCTGAGGAGATCAGCACATGCTGCTGAAATGCTGGGGGAGAGCAGAGCCAGCAGAGGGAGGGAACAAGTGTGGACAGCCTGGGCTGATGGGATTTGGACTCGTGCCTGGCCTGGCCTTGGCTGGGCAGAGAAGGGACAGCCTTTGTGTCCCTGCAGGGCTGGGATTCACTCCCTGCCCCAAAGGCCCCCAATGTGTCTGAGGAGCCCTGGGTGGTGCCTGTCCCACAACTGCTGGGAATGGGGACGGGGTCCCTGCACAGGCCCTGTGCTGTCCAGGGCAGCTGCTGCACTTGTGCTGCAGAGCCCTGGCACCTCCCCTGGCACTACAGGCCCCTCTTTGGCTGTTCAGTCCAGGCTCAGCTGCCCTCAATTAGGTTCAGCAGTGAAGGGATGTCCAGGAGACAACTGCCATTGTACTCTGAGCACATGTAGAAAATACCCTGATAAAGAACAGGGGAGAGACCTCTCTCCCTGTGCCACCTGACTCCATTTGGTCACCTGAGCACCTCTAGGGGCTGCCCTGGACAGAAGGAACAGTGACAGGTTCCCCTGTCCTACATGTGGGCACCTTCTGCCACTCAAGTTGGCCAAAGCAATGTCCCAGCAGCCTCCAAGAAGATCCCACAGCTGCTGCCCTGTCCCTAGGAACTGCTCCATTGGAGCCTGCAGGGGCCTGTTTTGGGCCCACTGAGCTGGAATTGGACCAGCCCATGGGGGTTGTGGCCCCAGGGCTGCAGAGCCACAAGGAGACACCAAGGGCCAGGTTCTGGCCCCAGGTCTGCAGAGCCACAAGGAGACACCTCTGTTGACTCAGCTGAGTCCCTTCCCTCAGTGCAGGTGAAGGAGATCCCTCCTGGGCACTGTCTGGGTTTCCTGTCTAATGATGGGACATGAAAAGGGGCCTCTTGAACTTAACTCTGTGTCTGTTTGGAGAAATGACCCTGCTGAAAGAAGTGTCTGTGCCCAGCTGAGAGAAGGCACATCATTATTTCCTTCAGCTGTGTGCCAGCAGGTTCCCCTGGAGCCCCAGGGACAGCTGGAGGGAGCCCAGAGGGGCAGAGAAAGGGCTGCCTGGGGCTGTTGCTGTGCTGCTGAGCTGGGCCGGGCTCCTGGCACACAGGGAGCTCCTGGCAACCAAGAAAAGCTTCAAAGAGACAGCTCTGCTGGTGAGCAGCTTTTCTGCACAGCCCAGCAGGGCTGAGGGCACTGCCTGCAGCACCCAGGGCACAGGAGAGAAGGAACAGAGATGAGAGGCAGCCTGGGCTGGGAAGTGACTGAGCTCTCACCACAGGAGAAACCTTCCCAGGATTTGAAGGAAGAATTCTCTGGCTGTAGGAAAGTTCAGCTTCCCTTCCTGGAGGCATCTCCTCAAGCTGGCACATCCCACAGCTTCCAGGATCTCTCAGCAGGACTCTCCCAGTTGCTGCAGTGCAGGGGAAGTGGCCATATGGCAGAGCAGGGCAGGAGCTGCAGGCAGCAAGGACAGAGAGGAGAAGGGAGCAGGAGGTTCAAGGGATCCTGGGCTGGGAGGACAGGGCAGAGCTGCTCAGGGCAGGAACCTTGCCAGCCCTTTGCCACGGTCAGGCTGTGGCTGCAGAGCAGTGCAGGGGAGTTCCTGCAAGTGCCTCTGCCAGCTGCCAAATGGCAGCAGTGGCAGGAGCTGTCAGGATGGCTCTGCTGGATTTGCTGGGGTGCAGCAGGAGAAGCTGCTGCAGAGCAGGACTTGCTGCTGCCCCCTCAGAGGCCCAGGGCCAGAAGGTTCCCTGTGCCAGGGCTGGCTGTGGGGTGGGAAGGTGGGGGTGCAGCCAGGGGTGCCCAGGGCTGTGGGGCAGAGCAGGGTCCTGCCCCCAGGGCTCTGTGTGCTGGGGCAGGGACTCTGCTGCCTGCCAGGGGCAGCTCTCAGCCCGCCCAAGGAGCTGCCACGGGGCTGGGGGAGAAGGGCTGTGGGGAAGGAACAACTCCTGGGAGGGCAGAGCAGGGCAGAGTCCTTCTGATCTCCACAGTGGGCTGCAGGGATGAGGGCTGGTCACAGCTCCAGATCAAAGCAGGAAATTTCCCAGAAGGTATTTGCAAGAGGCACAGACAGACAGGGGGTACCTTAAAGAGAATGAACCAGTTCTTTCAGTGTTATACTCTGGGTTGTCTGGGTGCTGACTGCAACAGGGAAATCAATCTCTGAGCACAGGAGGAGACACTGAAACTTGAACTCTGTTAGATTAGAGGGGATGGAACCTGAGAGTATCAGACATCAAAACTGTCTTATAGATACATCAGTGTCACTTTCTCAGCCCTGGCCCAGGGAAGCAGCTGCTGGCAGGGACAGCTCCAGGCAGCAGAGCCCTGGGCAGGGAGTGGGGAGCAAGAGCCCCCAAAGCCCTGGGGGAGGGGGTGTTCAGGCAGCTCTGGGGCCCTTCCCTGCAGCTCTGCTGGGCACTGTGTGCTGGGCCATAGACATGAGGATTCCTGCAGTGGAACAGAACCTTCCCCAGGTGTGATTGTAAAAATAAAAACCACAGTAACATTTATTCTAAGCTCAGGCTAAGTTTCTGCTCTGCAACCCCAGCTCTTCTGAGTCATGAGTGTAGAGGTGGAACTTTGGGATTCAAGGTCTGTTACCTCTGACATTCCTTGTGTGAGAGCTCTACCAAAAAAGTTCCATGTCCCACTGCAGCAGAGCAAAACTGAGTCCTTGGCAGTGCATTTGGTGACATTTGACACATCAATTTCTTTTAAAAATGCAGTTGCTTTTTCACAGAGGTCTGTCTTAACTGTTCCCTGTCTTTTCCTTTTCTGAACAGGCCCTATACTAAGAAACAACAAATGTCCAACAGCAGCTCCATGGCCCAGTTCCTCCTCCTGGCATTGGCAGACAGGCGGGAGCTGCAGCTCCTGCACTTCTGGCTCTTCCTGGCCATCTCCCTGGCTGCCCTCCTGGCCAACGGCCTCATCCTCAGCGCCGTAGCCTGTGACCACCACCTGCACACCCCCATGGGCTTCTTCCTGCTCAACCTCTCCCTCACAGACCTGGGCTGCATCTGCACCACTGTCCCCAAAGCCATGCACAACTCCCTCTGGGACACCACAACCATCTCCTACACAGGATGTGCTGCACAGGCCTTTTTCTTTCTGTTCTTCATCTCATCAGAGTATTTCCTCCTCACCATCATGTGCTACGACCGCTACGTTGCCATCTGCAAACCCCTGCACTACGGGACCCTCCTGGGCAGCAGAGCTTGTGCCCACATGGCAGCAGCTGCCTGGGCCACTGGCTTTCTCAGTGCTCTGCTGCACACAGCCAATACATTTTCCCTGCCCCTGTGCCAGGGCAATGCCCTGGGCCAGTTCTTCTGTGAAATCCCACACATCCTCAAGCTCTCCTGCTCACACTCCAAACTCAGGGAACTTGGGCTTATTGTGGTTGGTGCCTGTTCAGGGTTTGGTTGTTTCATTTTCATTGTTTTCTCCTATGTGCAGATTTTCAGGGCTGTGCTGAGGATCCCCTCTCAGCAGGGACGGCACAAAGCCTTTTCCACGTGCCTCCCTCACCTGGCCGTGGTCTCCCTGTTCCTCAGCACTGCAGCATTTTCCTACCTGAAGCCCCCCTCCATCTCCTCCCCATCCCTGGATCTGGCCCTGTCGGTTCTATACTCGGTGGTGCCTCCAGCACTGAACCCCCTCATCTACAGCCTGAGGAACCAGGAGCTCAAGGATGCCCTGAGAAAATTGATGACTGGATGCTTTTCAGGAGCAATATAGTGCCTGTTTTCTGGTGTGTAGCATTCAGAAGGGGACTCCTTAATGGCCCAGCCTTCCTGCTTAGGTTTTTCGTGGAGGTCGTTGGGTTCTTCCTGCAATAATTTTCTCTGCAATGAAATATTATTTTGAATCTACCTTCTAATTTAGTGTCTACCCACTGTATTTGACCCAGAGATGTAAAAAAATGATGTATTGTGCTCTCTGAGTATTTAAACAAAATAAAGGACCCTGCAATGCCTTCTTTGTCCAAGACCCTTCTTCTCAGATGTTCCTAAAGGACAGCACACTGCAGGACAGGGTGTATTTGCAAACGGGAAGGGGACAATAATCCCAGCCCAGCAGCACTGCCAGGGAGCAGCAGGGCTTGGTCTTTGCAGAGCTGCTCTCTTGCCACTTCCACACTGTTCTCCTGAGCCCCTTTCTCGCTGTAAGGCCTGAGTGCTCTCTGAGCACAGTCCTGGGGGGTGGAAGCCCTTGGAGCACAGGCAGGGCCAGGCCCTGAGAACTTGTGAAGCAGAGCTGGGCTCCCTTCCAGCATCTCCAGGATGCTGTGGGATCTTCTGAGGCCACTGCATGGACTGGGTCACTTCTTCTGTCACCTTGGTCCAGGGCTGCAACTCTCCTGCAGTGTCCCCATGACACTCCTGCTCTCTGCTTTCCAGGTTCCATTTTCAGATCCAGTCTTCCCCTCCTGTTCCCAGGGACATCCTGGGAGTGCTTCAGAGCTGCCATCCTGGGGCAGCTCCTGCCCAGCGTGGGCAGGCACAAGGTCTCTCCAGCTGCTCCTCTCCCCTCCCAGTGCCACTGTTTTCTGCAGCCTCCTCATCCTTGCCCAGCACAGCCCTCCTGGCACAGTTGGACACAGCCCTTGTTCTACCCCCTCCTCAGGCACCTGCCCAACCCCCTCCGCTCCAGCCTGATGGCCACAAACCTTCAGGACAGGGAGGCACTGGGGAAAATGCTGAGGGAACCTTTCAGCTGCACTCAAATCCAATGGGAGGGGTTGGCCTCGAGGAAGAAATCCCTTCTCATTCTCCAGAACCACCAGGACAACCTGTGTTGTGTCCTGGGCACTCCTCTGGAAGTGTGGGATATGGAAAAGGTTTTGGTGTGAGGGATATTGAGAAGGCTGGGCAGTGTCACTGGGAGACCTCTCCCAAACCCTTGGAAAGGCCAGAGCCAGCCCAGAGCTTCCTGGGGCCTTGGCAAAGGCAGACCTGGAACCAGTCTGCAAACAGGGCAGCAAGGAGGGTTGGCAGAGTTCCAGACTGCTCAGGCTCAGCAGGGAAGGGGAGAGGGCAAGTCCTGCTGCAGCCATTGCCAGGCATGGGAAGGACAAGGCAGGGATTGCAGAACCCCTGTGGGAGGGAAAAGAAGGGGATGTTGTGTGCCCAGACTTCAGCAAGACCCTGGATGTGGTGTCCTGTGGTCTCCTTAGAGCCAGACTGGTGAGAGCTGGACTGAAGAAGTGGAAGATGTGGTGGGTGGGAAGTTGGCTGAATGAAGAGTGTCAAATAAAATCCATGGTACAAAGTCCTCTTGGCAGCAACTTCCTGGTGAAATCCCTCAGTGACCAGCCCTTGAACACCACTAGAGAACATCTTTATTACCTCTCTGTACATTGGGACAAAATGTATTTTCAAGTCCTTTGTGGATGATGCCAAATTTCAGGGAGCCTTTGAGCAACATGTCCTGATTTAAAGACACATATTGGGGTGGGAACTCCAATAAAAAGAACTCACTCAATGGGGGCCCTTGTGTTGCAGGATGTCACCCAGAGGGAGTCAGGATCAGCCCACGGCTTTGTGTTTGTCCTGGGGTGTTGAGGTAAATTCAGGGGAGGTGGGGGGAAGCTTGGAAATTGGATTTTTCTGGGGGTCAAACCACCACAGTGTTCCAGGGAACAGCCAGAGCTGGTGCAGAGCCATCAGGGAGGGTCTAGAAATGCTGCTGGGAGGGGGTGGGAAAGCAGGAGGGGTGTGTGCAGCCTGCAAGGCCAGAGCAGCAGCAGGGCCAGGGCAGGACAGCCTGCAGGAGAGATGGCCAAGGGCTCTGGCAGGGCTGCAAGGCCCAAAGGCACCCAGGCCTTTGTCCCCTTGCCTCTGGCAGCTGCCTCTGCCACTCAGGCCACCACAAGCCACTTTCCTGGCAGGTTCTGCCCTTGGGTTCTGCCTCGCCCCTCCCTCAGCAGCCTGGCAGGGGTTGCCCAGTTTTGGGCCTTTGTTGTTCCTCCCCCTCCCATCCCAGTGCCCCCCAAACAGCCCTGAGCCAGCCGGGAGGGACAGGATCTGCTGGGCCAGGGCCTGGGGCTCAGCCCTTGGCCTTTGTGCTCCACAAAACCAAGGCAGGCTTTGCTCAGCATTGCAGGGGCCTGCCCAGAGCCTTTGTCTGCCTGCACTCCTGGCCTCCAAGGAGCTGCTCCAAGGAGTCCCTGGGGAGGCTTTGGCAGTGCCTGCCCTCAGTGGGGCCCAGCAATGCTTCAAGGCACTTGCAGTTTGGCTTCTGACTTCTTCAGCAGCTGCTTCCATCTTCTCTCAGTACCTCAGGATCATGGGCTGGGCTGCAAACACACCGTGGGGCTCATTAAAATGCAGAAATCCCTCAGGATCTCTTTGTCTTCCTTTAATTGTCTTCAAGGCAATTTCAAAACAAGTCTTCAAAGTTTGTACTTTTTTTGTTTATATTCAATTATGGCTATTTTTTAGTTCAGAGGAGAGGTGATAGAGGTGTTCTTCAAGTGATCTTGATGCTGAGTGTCTCCTCAGGAGATCCACACTGACCCTGGATGATCAGCCTTGCTCCTCACCCCGCAACCTCACCAGTTCTGACATGACCCATCTTGGACTGACAGCTGATGTAACACCAAACACACTGTGGCACCATTAAAACAGTGAAAAACAAATTATTTACCTTTCTTTTAATTGTCTTCAAGTCTTAAAGACTTCTACAGCTAATTGGAGTTGTTTTGTAGTTTGCTAAGGAAGAAGATTTTAAAGTGGATGTCATGAAAAAAATGTGTTTTTTGATGAAAGAATGATTTACACAGAGCCTTGGGATGCAAGAGGGTCAGGGCTTCAAGGATTTGCATCCAAAGAAAGGGGGGAAAAGAGATTAGTAGCACTTAATCATTGACCAATTGAACAGTTATCAAGTGATTCAATAGCATGTGCCACAATTTTAACAGTGACTGAATTAGAGATTCACAAGAACAACATTCCCACCACAGTCAATTCACCCCCACACCCAGGCAGAGATGTGTGGACACATCAATAGCTGGGGGTGGAAAGGTCCCTCTCCCAAATTCTCCTTGTTGCCAGGGAAACATTCCCACAAATCCCTTTGTGTTTCCCAACAGTCAAGGTTCCATGAGGCCCTGCAATGTCACAATGGCCCTTTTATTCCCTGAGTTTCCACAGTGTCACAATGACCATTTGACTCAATAAGGCCCTGCAGGGTCACAATGGCCCTTTGACTCCAGGAGATTCCTCAGGATGACCCCTGGGAAGTCACCATGGCGCCCTGGGACATCCCGTAACCTCCCGGCTCTTTAGGAGCCTTGAGAACTTCAACAGGGGGAAGTGCCGGATTCTGCCCTGGGATGGGGCAACCCCGCCTGGACGGACAGACTGGGAAGGAGAGGCTGGAAAGCAGGGCCGGGAAAGGGCCCTGGGGGTGCTGGTGGGTGGCCAGTTGGCCCTGAGTCAGCAGTGCCCTGGCAGCCAGGAGGGCCAAGCCTGTCCTGGGGACATCAGGCCCAGCATGGCCGGCCGGGCCAGGGAGGGGATTGTCCCGCTCTGCTCTGCCCTGGGGCGGCCTCACCTGCACCATTGGGGCAGTTTGGGGGGACACAATGGAAGGGAGAGATTGAGCCATTGGAGAGTGTCCAAAGGAGGGCAAGGGAGATGGGGAAGGGCCTTGGGGGGAAGGCGTGTGAGGACACTGAGGGCACTTGGTGTGTTCATCTGGAGAAGAGGAGACTGAGGGGAGACCTCAGTGCAGGTCCAACTTCCTGGGGAGGGGCAGAGGAGGGGCAGGCCCTGAGCTCTGCTCTGGGGGGACCAGGGACAGGACTGAGGGAATGGCCTGAAGTTGTCAGGGGAGGGTTAGGTTGGATCTTAGACAAAGATTCTTCCCCCAGAGGTTGGTTGGGCACTGAATAGGCTCCCCAGGGCAGTGGGCACAGCACCAAGGCTGACAGAGTTAAATAAGTTGGATGATCCTCTCAGGCTCATGGTGTGACCCTTGGGGATGGTCCTGTGCAGGGCTAAGGGTTGGACTGGATGTTCCCTGTGGGTCCCTTACAACTCAGCATATTCTGTCATTCCACGTTTGGTTGGGTTTGGTTTGGTTGTGTTTGGTCTTTTTGTTCTCCTTTTGAATTGCCTTTCTTCTGACCCATGACTTTTTCCTTCATTGTCGTGGGCCTTGATGGGCACCTGATGGCAAGACAAGTTTATCCAACTCAGTCATCTTGACCACATTTTTTGTCCAAGTCACCATTAACTAGACGAGGTTTCTCACAGACTCGCTGCAACTTGGCCTCATCCACAAAGGAGTGGAAAGTGCATTTCATCCCATCACCCAGAGACATAATAAAGATGTTCCATAGGAATGGTCAAGGGTTGATCCCTGATGGATGTCACAAATTTTCAGCCAAGAGGAATTTGTACCATGATTTTGAGACCCATCAGTCATTCAACTTCCCACTCACCACATGTTTCACTTGTCCAGTCCAGCTCTCACCAGTCTGGCTCTAAGGAGACCACAGGAGATCATGTCAAAGGCCTTGCTGAAGTCTGGGCAATCCCTGCCTTGTCCTTCCCATGCCTGGCAATGGCTGCAGGAGGACTTGCCCTCTCCCCTTCCCTGCTGAGCCTGAGCAGTCTGGAACTCTGCCAACCCTCCTTGCTGCCCTGTTTGCAGACTGGTTCCATGTCTGCCTTTGCCAAGGCCCCAGGAAGCTCTGGGCTGGCTCTGGCCTTTCCAAGGGTTTGGGAGAGGTCTCCCAGTGACACTGCCCAGCCTTCCCAATATCCATGACACCAAAACCTTTTCTATTACCCCACAGTTCCACTTTAGTGCTCAGGACACAACACATATTCTCATGGTCCTTCAGGAGAAAATTAGAAGGGATTTCATTAGAGAGGTCAACTGGGGGAGCAACCCAGTCTGGTCTGGCCCCACAGCAGTGCCCAGCCCAGGGTGCTGCAGAGCTCTGGGCACTCCCCCCACAGCCCCAGCCCCTCTGAAGGGCACAGCAGCTCCTGGGGCACAGAGAGGAGTCTCAGCATCCCCATCAGCTCAGGGGCTGGACACTCAGCATGGCAGGAGGAAATGGAGGTCAGGGAAACTGCAGGAGCCCTGGTGTCACCTCCAGGAGATGCCCAGCACAGCCTGACTGTGCCCCTCAGTGCCAGCCCCTCTGCCCAGCCCAGCCCAGAGTCCTGGCCCAGGGACAGAGCAGCCTGTCCCCAGGGGGGCTGCAGAGAGAGGTTTCTCTGTGTCAGGGATTCCTCTCTGCAGGCCCAGAAATGCTGCCTTGCTCTTCTGCAGGGACATCCCTTTGCCCAGGTCAGTGTGTCCAGGCTGCCTTGGCCACTTGCAGATCCCAGCCTGGGATCCCTGCGGGGCCCTGAGCTGGAGGTGCTGCTCTGCACAGGGAGGGGCTGTGGCACCCTGGGCTGAGCCTGCCCTGGCCATGCTGGTCAGGGTGGGGAGCAGACCCAGCAGGATGGGGATCACTCCTCTCCACCCTCTGCCATAGTCCTGGAAGGCTCAGTAGCCAAGAACAAGGCTGGCAGGACCATGGGCTGTTTCCAGTGGCACAAAGGGCAGGGCAGGGCTCCACTCCATGCAACCTGTGGGCTGGAGAGTTCTTCAGGACACCCTCCTGGAAAGCCACCCCTGGCTCTGGTACAGCCCCCCCTGAGCTGGGGAGGCACAAGGGGAGTTCACTGTGGGTCAGAGGAGTCACTGGCCAGAGTCCTTTCTCTGTTCCTGCTGCATCCCCTGGGGCTGCAGAACTCTCCTGTACCAGTTCACAGGGACATTTAGTACTTGATCTCTGGTAACTCCACCCTGGGCAGGATTCTGCTCCAGGGCTCCATTCCCTGCTGACTGGATGGGACGGGCTGTCCCTGCAGATCCTCTGTGCTCTCCTGCACTTCCTGAGTTCCTACAGACAAGTCCTCACCTCCATCAGAGCCCTCACAAGCTGCAGAGCCCCAGGCAGGTGACTTGGAGACCCTTTGCCACTGGCCACCAGCACAGAACATCTGAACCAGCCCTCAGGCCCTCAAGTACCCCAGTGAGTCGCTTCTCTCACTGCAGGGACTGAATGGGGAAACAAGCAAAGCAATGAGACTTTGGAGAGTCTGTTCCTTGGCCTTGTTCTTTACACCAGCCTTTCAAAAAGAACAAAGTCTTCAGGAACTGCCCAGGGGGATCCCCTTTCCTGATGGAAATGATGTTAAGGAGCCCAGCTCTGTGCCAGCAGTGCCCAGGGCCTGTCCCTGCCCATGGTCACAGGGCTGACACAGCAGTGACTGAGCTGCCAGAGCACTCAGACCTTGGGCAAGGAGCAGAAAGGAGAGGGAGGCAGTGGAAAAAGAGCATCTCTGAAAAGCCCAAGAGCTGCTGCTCCCCAGCAGTGCTCCTGTATCCTCTGCACACAGGCACTGCCCTCCAGCTTCAGGGAAGTTCTTGGAGGGGGAATCAGGAAAAAAGAATTCAAGACCTTTATTATACTCGGAGATTGAGATTCCTCGTGTACAGAATAAAACAGGCAGGATATTTCACAAAGAAGTTGCTGCAGGAACTTTTATTTTGTTTAAATGCACACAGAGAATGATTCCTCATTTACACAATTGTGGGTCAAAACAAAGAGGTATAAAGTGAATTAGGTATGGGATGAAGAATAAATTTCTGTGTTACCAACATTAAAAGAGGAAAAAATGTAGGAACCCCACCCCATGCCACTCTCAAAAGCTTTAGAAGGCAGGATGGGCCAGTAAAGGGTTACACAATGAGTGTTCTGCAGAAGAAAAAAGGCAGGTTGTTGCTCCTGAAAAGCATCCAGTCATCATTTTCCTTATGGCATCCTTGAGTTCCTGGTTCCTCAGGCTGTAGATGAAGGGGTTCAGTGCTGGAGGAACCACTGAGTACAGAACTGACACAATAAGATCCAGGGATGGGGAGGAGATGGAAGGGGGCTTAAGGTTGGAAAATGTGGCAGTGCTAAGGAACAGGGAGACCACAGTCAGGTGAGGGAGGCAGGTGGAAAAGGCTTTGTGCCGTCCCTGCTGAGAGGGGATCCTCAGCACAGCCCTGAAGATCTGCACATAGGAGAAAACAATGAAAACAAAGCAACCGAACACTAAACAGACACCAACCCCAATGAGCCCAATTTCCCTGAGGTAGCCTGAGTGTGAGCAGGAGAGCTTGAGGATGTGTGGGACTTCACAGAAGAACTGGCCCAGGGCATTGCCCTGGCACAGGGGCAGGGAAAATGTATTGGCTGTGTGCAGCAGAGCATTGAGAAAGCCAGTGGCCCAGGCAGCTGCTGCCATGTGGGCACAAGCTCTGCTGCCCAGGAGGGTCCCGTAGTGCAGGGGTTTGCAGATGGCAACGTAGCGGTCGTAGCACATGATGGTGAGGAGATGAAACTCTGCTGAGATGAAGAAATAAAAGAAAAAGAGCTGTGCAGCACATCCCATGTAGGAGATGGTTGTGGTGTCCCAGAGGGAGTTGTGCATGGCTTTGGGGACAGTGGTGCAGATGCAGCCCAGGTCTGTGAGGGAGAGGTTGAGCAGGAAGAAGCCCATGGGGGTGTGCAGGTGGTGGTCGCAGGCTACGGCGCTGAGGATGAGGCCGTTGGCCAGGAGGGCAGCCAGGGAGATGGCCAGGAAGAGCCAGAAGTGCAGGAGCTGCAGCTCCCGCCTGTCTGCCAATGCCAGGAGGAGGAACTGGGCCATGGAGCTGCTGTTGGACATTTGTTGTTCCTTAGCACAGGGTCTGTTTCAGAAAAGGAAAAGACAGGGAACAGTTAAGACAGACCTCTGTGAAAAAGCAACTCCATTTTTAAAATAAATTGATGTGTCAAATGTCACCAAATGCACTGCCAAGGAGTCAGTTTTGCTCTGCTGCAGTGGGACATGGATTTTTTTTTGGTAGAGCTGTCACACACACAAGGAATGTCAGATGTAACAGTCCTTGAATACAAAAGTTCCATCTCTACACCCATGACTCAGAAGAGCTGGGGTTGCAGAGCAGAAGCTTAGTCTGAGCTTAGAATAATTTTGCCTGTGTTTTCTCTTTTTACCATCACACTTGGGGAAGGTTCTTTTCCACTGCAGGAATCCTCATTTCTATGCCCCAGCACACAGTGCCCAGCAGAGCTGCAGGGAAGGGCCCCCAGAGCTGCCCCAAGGCCTTGGGGGCTCTTGCCCCCCACTTCCTGCCCAGGGCTCTGCTGCCTGGAGCTGTCCCTGCCAGCAGCTGCTTCCCTGGGCCCAGGGCTGGGCCCTGCCAGTGCTGCCAGAGCCCATCCCAGCCCTGGGGGCTCAGCTCTGCCCTGCAGAGCCCTCCCAGCAGCACAGGGCACTGCCCAGGGGCATCTCTGGTTGGACAGGCTCTGATGGCAATGTCAGAGCAACCCTGGGGAGGTTGAAAAAGTGACACTGATGCATCTATAAGACAGTTTTGATGTCTGATACTCTCAGGTTCCATCCCCTCTAATCTAACAGAATTCAAGTTGCAGTGTCTCCTCCTGTGCTCAGAGATTGATTTCCCTGTTGCAGTCAGCACCCAGACAACCCAGAGTATAACACTGAAAGAACTGGTTCATTCTCTTTAAGGTACCCCCTGTCTGTCTGTGCCTCTTGGAAATACCTTCTGGGAAATTTCCTGCTTTGATCTGGAGCTGTGACCAGCCCTCATCCCTGCAGCCCACTGTGGAGATCAGAAGGACTCTGCCCTGCTCTGCCCTCCCCGGAGTTGTTCCTTCCCCACAGCCCTTCTCCCCCAGCCCCGTGGCAGCTCCTTGGCCGGGCTGAGAGCTGCCCCTGGCAGGCAGCAGAGTCCCTGCCCCAGCACACAGAGCCCTGGGGGCAGGACCCTGCTCTGCCCCACAGCCCTGGGCACCCCTGGCTGCACCCCCACCTTCCCACCCCACAGCCAGCCCTGGCACAGGGAACCTTCTGGCCCTGGGCCTCTGAGGGGGCAGCAGCAAGTCCTGCTCTGCAGCAGCTTCTCCTGCTGCACCCCAGCAAATCCAGCAGAGCCATCCTGACAGCTCCTGCCACTGCTGCCATTTGGCAGCTGGCAGAGGCACTTGCAGGAACTCCCCTGCACTGCTCTGCAGCCACAGCCTGACCCTGGCAAAGGGCTGGCAAGGTTCCTGCCCTGAGCAGCTCTGCCCTGTCCTCCCACCCCAGGATCCCTTGAACCTCCTGCTCCCTTCTCCTCTCTGCCCTTGCTGCCTGCAGCTCCTGCCCTGCTCTGCCATATGGCCACTTCCCCTGCACTGCAGCAACTGGGAGAGTCCTGCTGAAAGATCCTGGAAGCTGTGGGATGTGCCAGCTTGAGGAGATGCCTCCAGGAAGGGAAGCTGAACTTTCCTACAGCCAGAGAATTCTTCCTTCAAATCCTGGGAAGGTTTCTCCTGTGGTGAGAGCTCAGTCACCTCCCAGCCCAGGCTGCCTCTCATCTCTGTTCCTTCTCTCCTGTGCCCTGGGTGCTGCAGGCAGTGCCCTCAGCCCTGCTGGGCTGTGCAGAAAATCTGCTCACCAGCAGAGCTGCTCTCTTTGAAGCTTTTCTTGGTTTCCAGGAGCTCCCTGTGTGCCAGGAGCCCGGCCCAGCTCAGCAGCACAGCAACAGCCCCAGGCAACCCTTTCTCTGCCCCTCTGGGCTCCTCCAGCTGTCCCTGGGGCTCCAGGGGAACCTGCTGGCACACAGCTGAAGGAAATAATGATGTTCCTTCTCTCAGCTGGGCACAGACACTTCTTTCAGCACTGTCATTTCTCCAAACAGACACAGAGTTAAGTTCAGGAGGCCCCTTTTCATGTCCCATCATTAGACAGGAAACCCAGACAGTGCCCAGGAGGGATCTCCTTCACCTGCATTGAGGGAAGGAACTCAGCTGAGTCAACAGAGGTGTCTCCTTGTGGCTCTGCAGACCTGGGGCCACAAGGACACTCAGCTCCCTCCACAACCCCCATGGGCTGGGATTCCTCCTGCCCCAGCTCAGTGGGCCCAAAACAGGCCCCTGCAGGTGACTCCTTGTCCCAGCTCCCCTGGGAATGAAGGAAGACCAAAGCCAGGAGTGACCTGCTGGGACACAAAGCCCTGGTTCCTTCTGAGGGGCCAGAGGTGACCGAGATTCCTGCTGGGAACTGCAGGCTCCAATGGAGCAGTTCCTAGGGACAGGGCAGCAGCTGTGGGATCTCCTTGGAGGCTGCTGGGACATTGCTTTGGCCAACTTCAGTGGCAGAAGGTGCCCACATGTAGGACAGGGGAACCTGTCACTGTTCCTTCTGTCCAGAGCAGCCCCTAGAGGTGCTCAGGTGACCAACTGGAGTCAGGTGGCACAGGGAGAGAGGTCTCTGTCCTGTTCTTTATCAGGGTATTTTCTACATGTGCTCAGAGTACAATGGCAGTTGTCTCCTGGACATCCCTTCACTGCTGAACCTAATTGAGGGCAGCTGAGCCTGGACTGAACAGCCAAAGAGGGGCCTGTAGTGCCAGGGGAGGTGCCAGGGCTCTGCAGCACAAGTGCAGCAGCTGCCCTGGACAGCACAGGGCCTGTGCAGGAAGCCCGTCCCCATTCCCAGCAGTTGTGGGACAGGCACCACCCAGGGCTTCTCAGACACATTGGGGGCCTTTGGGGCAGGGAGTGAATCCCAGCCCTGCAGGGATACAAAGGCTGTCCCTTCTCTGCCCAGCCAAGGCCGGGCCAGGCACGAGTCCAAATCCCATCAGCCCAGGCTGTCCACACTTGTTTCCTCCTTCTGCTGGCTCTGCTCTCCCCCAGCATTTCAGCAGCATGTGCTGATCTCCTCAGGGATCAGGCCTGGGATTTTCCCCCTGGGCCTGAGTCCCAGCACGTCCCCCCCCAAGGCCATTGTCAGCAAAGCCTCTGCACAGCCCAGCTCTCGGGGCTTTCAGAGCAGCTTTCCCCACTGCAAGTCTGTTCTGACCCCGGTGCCCCCGCTGAGGGGCTGCAGCCAGACAGGCCCCAATGCCCTGCGTGTGGGGCACAGGAGGAGGAGCTGCAGCCCCAAGTCTCTCTTCCTTCCACTTGGAGGCAATAACAACCCAGGCCTGCTGAGACAGTTCCCAGGTTTTGGTGCTGTGATGGGCTGGGAGAGAAGGCCAAGGAGACCCAGGAGAGAAAGAGCAGGAGAGAGGTGTTCTCAGCAGGAAGGAGCTTCTTGGACCTGTGCAGCTGCTCTGGGGGATGAAGGAATTGGGTGAATTTTTGTGGGTGAGGGTCAGAGGAGAGACTAGTTTGGGTGACCTTGTGGAGTGAGACAAAGAGCCCATTCCAGTTGGCTTTGATAACCCTGGAATTCACTGGAAAGGCACCAGGACAGGATGCAAAGAGTCCCAGAGGTTTGTGCAGGGTCTTGTTCAAGACAGCCCTTGGCACACAGGCCTTTAGAGCACAGCTGGCAGGTTGGTGGGCAACAGGGAGGCTCATCTGCATCTGCTTCTGTCCAAGAGGAACCAAGAGGTTCCCTTAGAAACTAACCATAGCAATAGGAATGTATGCTGGTTGCCATGGTAACTGACTACAGCAATAAGAATGTATGATGGTTGCCATGGTAGCCGACCGTGGCAACAGGAATGTATGCTGGTTGCCATGATAACTGCCCATAGCAATGGAAATGTATGATGGTTGCCATGGTAACTGACTGTAACAATGGAAATTATGATGGTTGCCATGGTAACCGAGCATAGCAATGAGAATCTATGATGGTTGCGATGGTAACAAACCGTAACAATAGAAATGTGTGATGGTTGCCATGGTGACTGTAGCAACGGGAATGATTGATTCTTGCCGTGGTAACCGACCGTAGCAATGGGAATGTATGATGGTTGCCATGGTAACTGACTGTAGCAATGAGAATGTATGATGGTTGCCATGGTAACCGACTGTACCAAAGGGAAATATGATGGTTGCCATGGTAACTGACCGTAGCAATTTGAATGTATGATGGCTGTCATAGTAACCAACCATCAAAGCGGGAATGTATGCTGGTTACAATGCCAAACGACCGTAGCAGTGGGAAGTATGATGGTTACCGTGGTAACTGACTGTGAAACAGGAATGTATGCTGGTTGCCAGGGTAACCGACTGTAGCAATGGGAATTTATGCTGGTTTCAATGGCAACCGACCATAGCAGTAAGAATGTATGAATGGTAACTGACTGTAGCAACCGAAATGTGTGATGGTTGCCATGGTAACTGACTGTAGAACAAAAAATGTATGCTCATTGCCATGGTAACTGACCATAGCAATGGGAGTGTATGATACCTGCCATGGTAACCAATCATAGCAACAGGAATCTATGATGGTTGCCATAGTAACTGACCATACCAATGGGACTGTATGACGGTTGCCATGGCAACTGACCTTTGCAGTGGGAAATGTGTGATGCTTACCATGGTAACTGACCATAGCAATAAGACTGTATGATGATTGCCATGATAACTGAGTGTAGCAATGGCAATGTATGATGGTTGCCATGGTAACCAACTGTACCAGTGGGAAGTATTATGGTTCCTGTGGTAACTGACCGTACCAATGGAAATGTATGCTGGTTGCCATGGTAACCAACCATAGCAATAAGAATGTATGATGGTTGCCATGGTAACTGACCCTAGCAACTGGAATGTGTGATGGTTGCCATGGTAACAGACCAAAGCAATGGAAATGTTTGATGGTTACCATGGTAACTGACTGTAGCAACTGGAGGTATGATGGTTGCCATGGTAACTGACTGTAGCAAGGGGAATGTGTGATGGTTGCCATGGTAACTGACTAAAGCAATAGGAAATGTATGATAGTTGCCATGGTAACCAACCATGACATAAAGAATGCATGATGGTTGCCATGGTAAGTGACCCTAGCAAGTGGAATGTATGATGGTTGCCATGGTAACTGAGCATAGCAATGGGAATGTATGCTGGTTGCCATGGTAACTGACCGTAGCAGTGCGAATGTATGATGATTGCCATCGTAACTGACCGTAGCAATGGAAATGTGTCATGGTTGCCATGATAAACTGACTGTAGCAACTGGAAGTATGATGGTTGCCATGGTAACTGACTGCAGCAACAGGAATGCATGATGTTTTCCATGGGATCTGACCGTAGCAACAAGAATGTATGTTATTTGCCATGGTAAATGACTATAGCAACATGACTGTATGATGGTTGCCATGGTAACCTACTGTAGCAATGGGAATGTATGCTAGTTGCCATGGTAACTGACCGTAGGAATGGGAATGTATGCTGTTTGCCATGGTAACTGATGATAGCAATGGGACTGTATAATGGTTACCATGGTAACCAAGCGTACCAGTGGGAATGTATGATCATTGCCATGGTAACTGACTGTAACAATGGGAATGTATGATGGTTGCCATGGTAACTGACCATAGAAACTGGAATTCAGATGGTTGTCATGCTAACTGATCGTGCCAACACGGCTGTATGATGGTTGCCATGGTAACTGATTGTAGCAGTGGACCGTATTATGGTTACCATGGTAACTGACCACAGCAATGGTAATGTATGATGGTTGCCATGTTAACCGACCGTAGCAGTGGGAATGTATGGTGGTTGCCATGGTAACTGACAGTAGCAAAAGGAATGTATGATGATTGCCTTGGTAACTGACCATAGCAACAGGACTTTATGATGGTTGCCATGGTAACTGACTGTAGCAATGGGAATGTATGTTGGTTGCCATGGTAACCAACTGTAGGAATGGGAATGTATGATGGTTGCCATAGTAACCGACCGTAGCAATGTGAGTGTATGATGGTTGCCAAGGTAACTGACTGTACCAATGGCAATGTATGATGGTTGCCGTGGTAACTGACCATGGCAATGAGAATGTATGCTGGTTGCCATGGTAACCAAGCATACCAGTGGGAATGTATGATCGTTGCCATGGTAACTGACTGTAACAATGGGAATGTGTGATGGTTGCCATGGTAACTGACCTTAGCAATGGGAATGCTGGTTTTCATGACAACTATGATTTACTTAGACTATGAGCACGATATTTTCATCTGCAAAAACATCTGTGAGTGCCCAGAGATCTCCCAAGATGGACTTTAAAGGTCTCAAGCACAGGAGCACTAGAGAGGGGCTAAGGAGCTGTGGCCTCACTGGTGTGGAGACTGAGGACAGCACAGGACAGCCCTCAGAGGGCTTGAAGGGAGGATTTAGAGATGGTGGATCCTTTTGTCATAGCAGAAAAGAGCATGAGTGTGCTGGTTTAAGAGTTAACCAGCAGGGGAAATGAACTCAACTCAAAGGAGAGATTATAAGTCAGAATAACAATTTACTAAAATAATACAGTAAGTACAATCATACAAACAAACAATTGGTCTTAACCCACAAAACCCAAATGTATAACCCAGTACCCTGGGGCATGAACAACGTGGTGTTCCTTGGGCCCCGCTTGAGTCCAAAGTAAAGGGAGAGGGGAAGAACCTGCTGGTGGGAGAGCTGTTGCAGTCTGGTCAAAAGTGGTGATTGCAGTGAGATGCTGGGGGAGAGCTGTTGCAGTCTGGTCAAAGTGGTGATTGGAGTCCAGTATAGGGTGGTGATCCAAGTCTGTTTGAGAGCGATGAGCCACAGTCCTTCTCTGGATCCCACAGAGTGGTTCCAAATGTTCCAAGACTCCAAGATTATATATCCTGCAGTTCAGGCAGGAATGCTCAGCACTTCCCTCAGGGCGGGGAGTTCCACAAAGGGTGTGAGGACAGGAGCATCCTCCTATCTCACAGGCCTCTTAACACCCAGTTTATAGCCTGAGGAGTCAGGCTCTATGGGCAGATGGTGTAAATGGTTCATTGATAACAGTTTCTGGGAAATGGCATGGAAGGCTATAGAACACACAGTTTTGGGTTACACCCATACCCTGATGAACTGGTCTCAGTTGTCCTAACTAGGACACCTACAAACAAATACACTAGGTGTTTTTTCCCCAGGTCTGACTCTATATCAGTGTATTTTCTTATGACATCTTTCAGCTTATTCAGAAAAATCTGTGGGTGACTCATTCGTATCCTGTCTAACTTCATACATCTTAGACCAGTTTATTGCCTTTGTATTTGCTACTGCAGTAGCACAGTCTGCTGTGTTCGCAGCACTCAACTCTGGGGTCCCCCCTGCAATCGAGGCACACAGCCCCGTTTTTACAGCTCTCACACCGCTATCGCCACTGACAATCAACGGCTCCAGCGCTTGTCTGCGGTGCTGGGTTGCTCGGTTCCACAAACACCCCGGGGCTGGCACCTTCACTGCCACCGTCAGAGCCAGCGACCCCGATGCCTGTCACCGTCACTACACCGGCTGGTCTTGGCGCATCTCTCGCCGCGATTTCTAAAGTCTCCCTTCCCTCTACAACAGATGCCGCATCTACAGTAACTTTTTCTGGTGTCACCACGCCGAAAGCAACCCCAGTAAAAGCTGACTTTTTAGACCTCACAGTTCTTGTCACGTCATTGGTAGAACTCACAACTTCAGCTCTCACTTCCTCTGCTGTGCCTGTGCTCACCTCTGCTGTTACCGTGACAGCCCCATCTGCTCCGGCAAAGCCACGTGCAGCTGCAAGGGAACGGGCTGCTCTCCCCGCACTCATTGGAACAGGCGGGGAGGGTCTCGCTTCCATTGCCCCTGTGGGGCCAGGAGTCGCTCCTGCTGTTATCCCTGTTGCGATCAGACCAGACATTACTTCCGAGCTAGCCAGCCCTGCAGCGTCTGTATTACCCCCGCCCGGCTCTGCCGCGCCGAAAGCAGTTCCAACAAAAGCCGACCTTATAGATCTTATCTGTGCCGCTGTGCCCGCTCCGGCCAAACCGACAGCCTCTGTTCCATCGTCTACGCCAGCGGGACTCGCTCCCGCCACTTTCTCAGGCTTCCTTTTCCCCATCGGGGCTCTCTTGTACTGCTTTTTCCACTCAGGCCGCGTTAAAAGAAATAGAAACAATTCTGCACACCGGATTTCTTCCCATTTTTCCTCTCTATGTAGCATCATAAGTTGCATTACAGTATCTAATTCGAACGTTCCAAGTTTTGGCCACGCTACCCCCTTTGGTTCCCGTATAAAGGCCACACATTCATAGATAACCAACACAGTTCTTGCTTCTTTAAAGGTGTTTCAGATTGTCCCAGGGGTGTAAAATTAGGACTAAAGGGGAGTCCTCCGTACCCCCTTGGATTGTGTACTGCCCATACTGTTTAATAGACACAGAAAAACTTTTCACTGCGAGACTTAAACCTGCAGGTCTAGGGTTACAAAGTTGTTACTTTAACCACTTAACTACAGAGCCCCCCCAGCTCCTTGTAGCAACAGAGCACTCTGGAAGGGCGTCCCCCTCCGACCAAAACCAAACCCAGCCCTAGGCTGACACAAATCCACTCTGACCTGCACTCGGTGAAACCCTTTTTGCCTCCGGAAATTGACTCTCACGACTTCCGGGCCCAAGTCCAAGCCTTTCCAGTACCACCGTGTTCCCTGTCTCCTGGGAAACATAAAAACTCTTCTGCAGCTGTTAACAAAAAAAAAAAACTTTTTCCTTATTCACCCTTTTCTTAACTCACCTCTGTGCTCCGTGCTTGGTTCTGTGGAGCTGGGGCTTCCCTAGATCACTGCGGGAATTCTAAAAAACGCCGGCTGATGAAGAATTCCTGCAGGATGAAAGTTTCCAATCTGGAGTAGCCTCAGGTCTCTGATTTCCCCATATGGGCCACCAGCTGATGCCTAAGGGTGCTGAGGAAAACAACTCCGGAGCAGTTAATTGAGGATGAGATAAGAAAAGGGTTTAATTTGTGCCTAGGCATAAAGATCACAGGACACGCGCGCAGGCCGTGTTCAGGTGTCACAATTTATAATACTGCCCGACCAATCCAAGTTTTGTCCATCCCGTAACTTTTGCCCTGGCCCACCCCCTGGGAACTGGGTCTGGGGGCTTTTCTTCATCATCTTCATCTTCTTCAAAGCACAAAGGGTACATGGTCACCTAGTTTCTGACCGTGTTCTGTGGTTCAGGCCAAGATATGAGTGTTCTCTAAACAGCATAGACCTTGCCTTGACAAAAGACTAAACATTTTCTACTGGAATTCAGGGATTGATATGGGGAACATAAAATGGGGTGATGGGGTAGGGAATGTGTAAACTATTGTGCCAAAGGGTGAGGGATATAATATAGCTACTTCTAAAAGCTACTTCTACTACTTATAATTACTTATAAAGCTTATAAAATTAGAAAAAAAAAAAGAAACTAAAAGGGCCGTAAGGCATCAATGGAAGTGCCGGTTCAT
>NW_024103626.1:0-18434 GCF_003945595.2 Pipra filicauda | reverse complement strand
CACACGTGTAGGGCCGTTCCCCAGTGTGGATGCGCTGATGTTGGATCAGGATGGAGCTGCAGTTGAAGCTCTTCCCACATTCCCCACACGTGTAGGGCCGTGCCCCGCTGTGGATGCGCTGATGTTGGATCAGGTTGGGGTTGGAGTTGAAGCTCTTCCCACATTCCCCACATGTGTAGGGACGTGCCCCAGTGTGGATGTGCTGGTGAGTGAAGAGGCTCGAGCTCTTCCTGAAGCTCTTCCCACATTCCAAGCACCTGAAGGGCTTCTCCCTGCTGGGAGGCTGCTCAGGGACCACCAGCTCAGAGCTCCCCCTCAAGCTCCGGCCGCCTTCCCGGCACACGCTGGCTCTTTCCTCCTCAGAGCACCCTGGGCTGGCTTTGGAGCCCCTCCTGCGGGGGGATCTCCGGCCCTTTTCCTCCCCGCTGCCTTCCTGCGCCGGGGAGCCCTTCAAAACGGCCTCTCCCACCAGGCTCTCACGGGGGGATTTGTCCTCCGGGCTCTCCGTCCTCAGCTCGGGGCCTGGGGCAGGAAGCAAGAAGGACAGGCAGGGGATTTGCCTCCGGCCCACAGGGAAGGCCAAGGACATCCCCCCAACTCCGGCCCCGGCAGGACGGCGGCGCCAGCGGGGTTGTCCTGCAGCCGGGGCCATGCTCGGCTGACAGAGCCAGCACAACACCCGCCCAAAGGGACACTGACTTCCTCCTCACCTGCCTGGGGGGACCAAGGCATCTTCCTCTTCCTCGCAGCCTCCTCCTCCATCCGCCCAAGCTTTGGGAAGGACAAATCCTGAATGGGGGGAAAACAAGGGCTGAGTGTGTTGGCTTGGGGGTTCCTCCTGCCCCAGTCCATCTCTAGAACTCAATGAGCATCTTGTGACCAAAAAAACCTCCAAAACACAAAGATTCAGTCCAGTAAAAATGCAAACCATCGATATTCAGGCAAAAAACCCTTCAGAAATAGCAAGATGAATCCTCCCCAAACTGCAAAAAGTTAGGATTCAGCCAAAAAGTACTCCAGAATATGAAGATTCAGCCCAAAGAAAAGTGTTTAATTAGGAGAACGAGGGGAATGAGATCATTTCATGAGCACTTGATTGAGTTGCTGTATATTAATCAAAAGCTGTATTAATGCAGTATCACTTCAAACTCGCCAGGGCTGTTCCTCGAGGTTCTCTGGCCCCCTGCCAGTCTGGGGCTGTTTCTCCAAACCACCAATCCCAGTGTGCCAAACGCCCTGGTTGGTCAGTGCCGGCTGGGGCAGCGGGCACTCGGTGAGGGGATGAGAAAACTGCACCCAGGGCTGGGCTGAAAGAGGCTTCAGCACCACTTCTGATGGCCCGGGGGCAGCATCTGGCTTCTCCCAAACAGAGAGAGGGCACTTGTTCCTCTGCAGGAAGTCAAGGGCAGGAAGGTGACTCCTGCTGCATGGATGGAATGGCAGAGGATCCCTTGGGTCCCCAGGATGGACCAGAAAACAGGAATGTACACAAAAGGCCACCACAAAGATTTCTGGGGGAGTGTCCTGGAGGGAGGGGACAGTGTCACCCCACCAGGGCAGGGCTGGCAAGTGGGAGGCTGCTCCAGGGCTCTGCAAGAGGCCTCGTGCTCTGCTCGGCCCCAGCACTGGCTGGTCCCAACACCCCCGGCTGCCCCCGGCCCTGGGCAGCTCTGCTGCCACAGGCTGTGCCCTCACCGTGGCCCTGCAATGGCCCTGCCTGTCCCTCACCCGTGGCCCTGCCCGTGGCCCTGTCCCTTGGCTCTCTCTCTGCCAGCTCAGTGTGGGGCACACGGGCTGGGGGTCCCTCCCAAGCCCCCCGGGCAGCCGGCGTTGGCTGGGGGGATGTGAGGGATGGGCCTGCTCAGCACAGCCCCGGCCTCGTGCCCAGCGCCTCTTTCCTGACCCACACAAGAGCTTCCCGACCCCCCAGGGCTCCCCTGCTGCTGCCTCTGCTCCTGGCCCTGCCTTTGCTGCTCCCCCCACACTGCCAGGGCTGTCCCTGCTCCTCCTTGCAGGCTCCGTGGCCAGGCACAGTTGGTGTTCCTGGGTGCCCACCATCTCAGCACTTGCAGCCGCTCAAATCAGCGCCCGCAGCTCTGCAGCAAAGCCCCAGCTCACCTGGCACACAGGGGATGGGCACAGCACCTGCTCGGGGATGGGCACACACAGCTTTGTGCCTTCCCCACCACGGGGCTCTCCTTCCTCAGCAGCACCTCTGCCTTGCACTTATTCTCAGCCTCACCTCAGGGACAGCTCTGGGCTCACCTCCGCGCCACTTCTCAGCCTCACCTCAGGGCCTGGGCTCAAGGACAGGAACCTGCAGGGAGGGGACATCATGTGCAAGCTCAGGGCTGCCTGCTTGCACTGGGCTCTGGGTTTTTTTTTTCTAGAACCCTCCCAGAACTTAACTCGCTTTTCTAACATCATACTGCGAACACTCTGCCTCCTGTTCAGCTTCCTGTCCATCCCCACTCCCAGCTCCCTTTCTGCCTGCCTGCTCTCCAGACACTCTGGCCCCAGCCCGGGGGGCTGACGGGGCTTCCTGTGGCCAAAGGGCAGGACCCGGCCCTCGGCCTGCTTGACCCTCATCCCTTGGAATCAGCCCATGGATCCAGCTTGGCCAGGTCCCTCTGCAGAGCCCTCCTGCCTTCCAGCACATCAACACACCCCCAGCTTGGGGTCACCTGCACACCTGCTGATGAAATGCCTGGTTCTGCAGGAGCTGCAGATGCTCAAGGGGCAGCAGGACCAAGTCAGGGGCCTGGGGGGCCTGGGGGGCTTTGGGGTCTGGGAGGGTCCTGGGGGAGCTGGGGAGGGGCTCTGGGGATTGGGGGTACAAACCAGGACAGACCAGTACAGACCAGTACAAACCAGGACAGACCAGTACCTCCTCACTGCTCCCCAGATCTCTCCTGGAGTTGGGCCACGTTGTCCTGGGACACCTGAGCCCCCCCCAGTGCCCTCCCAGTACAGCCCAGTGCCCCCAGTACAGCCCACTGTGTTCCTGTCCCAGGGTGCCGGGTGATCCCTCTTTGGGATTTGAGGAGGGGGCTGGGGGAGATTTGGGGGGATCTGAGGAGTTTGGATGGGGATTTGGGGGGTTTTGGGAGGCTTTGGGTAAATTTGGGGGAGTTAAAAGGGTCTTGGGGGCATAGGGGGGTCAAAAGTATCTGGGGGGAAGGGGATTAAAGGAAAAAAAGGGGAGTTGAGGGACATTGGGGGGGTTAATGAGGCCTAGAGGGGGAGAGGAGGGCCTGCACCAAGAGCAGGTGAGTCCTGAGACCCCCCTCGTGTCCCCAAGACCCTTTCAGTGTCCCCAGTTCCCTCCTTGACACCCCCAATTCCACTGTCCACAAACCCCTCCCCACTGTCCCCAAACCCCATCCCTGATGTCCCCAACCCTCCATCTCACCCCAGGAGCCCCCCCTGGACCCCCTGACCAAAAATGCCCCCCCCCCTCACAGAAAGGCCAAGGGCATCTGGGGACACGTTGGGGACAGTTGGGGGGATTTGGGGGGGCACTGGGAGATTACTGGGGGATACTGGGACACACTGGGGGGAACCAGGGGGCACTGGGAGGGACTGGGGGGGAACTGGGGCACACTGGGGGTTCACTGGCAGAGAACTGGGGAGTTACTGGGGCATTACCAGGACACACGGGGGGACACTGGGAGGTTACTGGGCCATACTGAGGGTCACTGAGAGCTCATTGGGATATACTGGGGGCACTGGGATCCCCTTACCCAGATGTGGTACATCTCCCTCCCCGGATTTTGGGGGGCATCCCTAGGACCCCTCCCCTTGGGGCTGGGGGAACCCCTAAACCCCATTGCTGGGCTTCAGGGGACCCCACAAAATCCCCTCAAAACCCCTGAGATCCCCCCCTCGATCCATCAAAACCTCCTCGAGGTCCCCTCAAATCCCCTCAGAGAGCTCATCACCCCCCTAGGACCCCCTAAATCCTCCCAGTGACCCGCAAATCCCACTTGGGACACCCCAAACCCATTCAGGGACCCCCCAATCCCCCTCAAGGACCCTCAAAACCGTCTGAGACCCCTTAAACCCCCCAGAGACCCCAAAACTGCCTAAAAGGTTCACGCAAAACCCCCACGACCCCCAAACCTCTTCATAGACCCCCAAAGCCCACCTGGGATCCCCCCAAATCTCCTCAGAAACCAAAACCCCCTCAGAGACCCCCAAACTCCTTCAGAGACCTTCAGCCTCCCCCCTGAGTCCCCTCAGGACACCGAACCCCCTCAGGGACCTCTCAAAACCTCCTCGGGAACCCCCGAACTCCTCGGCTAAACCCTCCCGAGCCCTCCAGCCTTTCCACCCACAGCCGCGCTCCCCGCAGCCCCCGAGGGGATCCCCAGACCCCGCTCTCGCCGCCCCCCCGCCAGCTCTCACAGTTCAGCGCAGAGGCCGCCCCGCCGCCTTCTCCGCGATCGCGGCCTCGCGGACAAAATGGCGCTCGCTCTGCGCGCGCACCGCCTGGACTGACCCGCGCCGCAGCCAATCAGCGCGCGGCCACGGCCCCGCCCCGCCCCCGCCCGCGCGGGGCATTGTGGGAGTTGGAGTCCTTGCGGCGGGACTCGATAGGACGAGTTTGGTTCTTAGTTTTTCGATCTTCTTTTATTTTCTCCTTTTCCTTTCTCCTTTTCTTTCTTTTGTCTTTCTTCTTTATTTATCCCCCTTTTTTTCTTTTTCCTTTCTCTTTTTTCTTTTTTTTCCTATTTTTTCTTTTTTTTCCCTCATTTTTTCCTGTTTTTTTTTTCTTTTTTTTCTCTGAAGTCTAGACAACTTTAGGAATAAATTTAAAGGCCAACACAGTGCTATAAATGTAGGATGTAAATGTAAGGAAGTAGTAATGAAATCTCTGGCAAGACTTTACTCATACTGTGCTCACTAATCCTTACCACATCATCAAAATCTGGTATCTTAAAAATGTGAGAAGAGAGTTGATCCTAGGAATAAAAGTTATGAGCTGGGAAGACAAGAACAGAAAAGCCCTCGTTCTGAAACAGTCACAGAAAAGGCAAATAACAGAGACAAAAATATGAAGTTATGAAAGGGAGTTCACACAAAGAAATATTTTAGATGTATGCAGAAGAATTACAAGCATTGCCCCATTTTTACTAATTCTTTCTAACTTTATTTGCTGTGATAAATAGTACAACTGTCTGCTTAAAACTGGGAGAATATTACTGATTAATACACTAATGAAGGTAGAAGTCCTAATCTTGATTTCCTTGGCTTTGGCATTATTGATGTTTTTGGATACCTTTTCATTCCCTCACTTCAATTATTTGGCAAGACAGCAGAGAACGCTGCAAAAAGGTTTCTTTAACACAAGCTGAAAATTCAGAGGTTATTTTTAGTTTGAAAAAGAATTGTACTCTTGGCTTACTTTGCATAAAGGTCATATTCACTGCTCTGATGACAGTAAAAAAGCCAACAAACAACATCAGAAATCTCAGACATTAAGGTATGTTTGGCAGGTGTAATTACTACAGAAAAGAATAAACTGCTGTATCTTCCCTTTCTCTCTCCTTTTCTCTCTCCAGTCTCAGTGGCCTTTGTGTCTCATTGTCTCAGAATTTTGCAGGTATTTACATTTTCCCCATCTTACAGCACAAGGATATCCCCTTTGACATGGTAACCAAGCTGATGTTTGCTTGGAAACAAGCTATAGGAAGGAAAAATATTTTAATTAAGCAAAGGGTTTCAAGAATTCGGATATAAAATTTCAAATTTTTAAAATTCCATTTCAGATCTTTTTTGAAACCTCAGAGAAAAATCCCACAGAGTAATTTTTAACTGTAAATGGAACCAGCAATAAAGCAAAAGCACTTTTATGGCTGTCATGTTTAAGAAAGATCATCTCTGGTTTTGTCCCCAGCTAAAGATGGGAACAAAGCAGTGATTTGATTCCCTTTACATTTCAGCCTCAGCAAGATCTTAAAAGAACCTTCATTTTCCCCCACTTCAGCTTTTTTTCTTTTTTCCCCTAATCTGTAAAGGTGATGAAAATGTCACAGGGTGACAGAACTTTGCTGGAGGAACCCAGAGTTCATTGCAAGCAGAGGAACTTCAAAGCTCCCTCAGCTGTGCCAAGTGGCTCAAACCTTCAAACCCTGTCCCTTCACTCAAGTGCTTTATGATGACCAGGCTCACTTCCATAATCTGCATTCAAGTGCAGAAAATACAGAATAACATGACAACAAAACCCCAACCAACACACAAACAACTCACAGACATTTGCCTTCGCTGACAGTTAATGAAAATGCCATTTTATTCTGAAAACTGTAGGGGCAGGAGCTGTCAAAAATTAAAAAATATTAAAAAGTGAGCTTTTTAGAAAAGCAGTGCAAACCACAGGAGTAAAGTAACATGAAAATGGATCCAATTCCTGGTACTTACATATATCTGGAAAATGGTTTGAAAGAGAAAATTTACAGTGCGATTTTTCAGATGTCTTCTGTAGGTTTTCACCTGGAATTTCAGTGTCATTTTATTGTAGAATTCCTTCAACAGAAGAACCCAACTTGTCACATAAATAAGGTTGACTCTAATTACAGTACTGAAAAGTCCAGTTGATTTACACAGAATGAAAAGAAAAACAAAAACAAAAAAAACCCCAAGGATGAATACCCCTGAGATCATATAAAAATGTCATACTTCATCTAAATTGTGTCCTTTTCTGGGTAAAATTGAAATTGGTCTCAAATAGGTTAATGTGATTGTGGGTAGTAATTTTCAATAATAATCTACAGCTAGATTTCACATGACCCATTTCCCCCATGTTTATATATTCTTTTTTTAGAAGTATAAGCAAGCTGCAGTTTTGCAGCAGGAAATCTCCTCTACCACAGAGCTCTTCCCAGAGATCTTAAGCACAGCCTGGGTCTCATGCCAAGGCTGAGGTTTTGGAAAGGCCTGGAGGGAGACCTCTGCAATGAGGTGAATTCCCTGCTCACAGAGGATCAATCAGCTCTTCCCAGCTGTTGTGCAGTTTTCCCTTTCTCACCTGGCTCTCCCTAAGCAGGCAAAACCATCCATGTTCTCCCAGGCAACTCCAACTGCTGTTTGGATCTCCGTGTCCCAACTGTCTCGTGCAGCTCCAGAAGACAGAAAGCAACCCCAGAGCTGATTAGTGCAGGTGCCACATGTCTGCAGATGGAAAGGGCCCAGCTGGAGCTGGGGGAGATCTGCCCAGCCCCAAAAGCACAGGGGGGGGAGGCAAAGGGAAGGAGGGAATCGGAAGAGAAGGACACAGTTGGAGTGTCACTGCCTGCTGGGAAAACTCCACAGTTTGATGAGCAGGGACTTCCATTAAGGGGCAATTTAAAGCAACCTTGAGGTGGCCCTTTCTGATGTGTGGGGTCAGGCTGAGCCCCAGCTGGCTGCAGTTTAGGAAAGGGAGCAGCAAAGAGGGCACCTCTGTGCCTCCCACTGCCAGAGGCTGAAGGCACAACTGTTCAGGAAGGAGACTCCCTTCTCTCATCTCTTGCCCTCCACAACACCCCCCCAAAACCAAGAACAGGCACAGGGTGAGCTCACTGAGAGATGTGCTGAACAGCCTGGGAGAGGGGAAGAAAAGAAGAAAGTAGCACTAAGGAAAATGACAATCAGTTCAACACTGCAGAGCTTGGGGAAGAATTCTGGTTTCATTAGAACAGCTCCCAATTTTCCACACAAGCACTTTTGCAATCCTACCCTTGTATCCCCATGAAATCATCTGTCTGGACAAAAGGAACTGGGATGGACAATGCACAGCTTGCCACTGACACTATTTAATGAGCTGGGTCACTGATGAGAGATGTAGGAGAGCTCTTTCCTCCTCCCTGCTCTATCCTGCTGTCTCCTTAAACTGCCTCTAGAAAAGAAATGGTCACGATTTTTCATTTAAGAACTTTGTTTAAAACATTTCCTGCTCTTCATCAAAATCAGAGATTATATTACTCTGAAGTTAGATAGATATCATGCAAGTGTTTGAGAATTTGAAATATTTTTAAATGTGATTTTTTTTCACAATGAGCTTTTTTTAAAAAACTACTTTTAATTTTTCTTTTAATCTTTAAATTCCCATGAAGTGACATAAGAGAATGTAAGAGAAGAAAAATGAAAAAGAAACAGAAGACATGGAACAGAAAGAATCCCGTTGGAAAAGAATCCTGGTGGAAAGAAGGAAAGAAGCAAAGAAAAGAAAAAGAAGACAGAGAGAGAGAGAGACAAAGTAAAGAGAGAAAATAGAGAGAGAAAAAGAAGGAGGAGAAGGAGAAGAGAGAACAACAACTGATGTATCCAAAGGACTGAAATTTGACGTAAAGGAAATCTTTCAAAAAAGTTTTATGATGTGACTCTCAGTGCAATACTGAGCAAAATGGAAAAACATCTGTCTCACAGGGAAAAATCTCATATATCCAGGTTTGATCTTTTCTCCTAATTAATTCTGACCTAACATCAGTTTGCTGTGTTTGTTCACTCCTCTAAGGAGGCCTCTTGGCTTCAGTGATCCACTTGCAGGAACAAATTCTTTCAGATGCAAATATAAGTTGTATGATAGGATTCCCACTTGTTTGCATGATTAGATCAGGGATCCTGTGATGGGGTTCAACATCCAGTCCCAGAGGTGTTGCTGCCTAAACTAACAGTGGCTGAGATCCCCTGGCTGCAGGAACCATCTCCTGTAGGGATTGAACCAACAGCAGCAGCTACAGGTCCGTAGGGTCAATGTTGGCTGCTGGGAACAAGCCCAAGCCATAGGCAATGCAGGATTCCATAGGCAGTGCAGGATTCCATAGGCAGTGCAGGATTCCATAGGCAGAGGCAGTGCAGGATTCCATAGGCAGTGCAGGATTCCATAGGCAGTGCAGGATTCCATAGGCAGTGCAGCATTCCATAGGCAGTGCAGGATTCCATAGGCAGTGCAGGATTCCATAGGCAGTGCAGGATTCCATAGGCAGTGCAGCATTCCATAGGCAGTGCAGCATTCCATAGGCAGAGGCAGTGCAGGATTCCATAGGCACTGCAGTATTCCATAGGCACTGCAGGATTCCATAGGCAGTGCAGGATTCCATAGGCAGAGGCAGTGCAGTATTCCATAGGCAGTGCAGCATTCCATAGGCAGTGCACTATTCCATAGGCAGTGCAGCATTCCATAGGCAGTGCACTATTCCATAGGCAGAGCCAATGCACTATTCCATAGGCAAAGCCAATGCAGTATTCCAGAGGCAAAGCCAATGCAGTATTCCAGAGGCAAACAAGCAGACAGAAAAGGGCAGGTGCTTAAGAGTCCAAAGCAAACTCTCACATCTGTCACTGCTGAACATTCCTGTGCTGTGCAAATCACACACAGAGCACATGAGAGCTTAAAGAAGCCCTTCACTGCTCAGGCCATTCTTTTTTCAGAGTATCTTCCCTTTTCTGTTTCACACAGGAAATACAAACCAATTCTTTGAGGCTCTGCTCTGTAGATGAGTCAGCACCGAGTTACTGAGTCAGCACCAAGAACCCCCCAGAGACAACTCTGCAATGCAGCACAGAATCAGCAGCCACCACAACCTTCATCTCTCTTGGTATGCCTTGGGAATCCTTTTCTGTTCTCTGCAGGTGATGATTGAACCTCACCTTCCTGCTCCCATCTGAGCAGCAGCCTGTCTTCCTCTGCTCTTTGATCAAACAAAACTTCTGTCCAAGTGAATGGCCATGAAAAGGGAATGCAAAAGGGACACACCTACACCAGCTAGAAATGGAAAAGCTTTCTTGACAATAAAAAACCCCAACAATCAACCAAAACAAAACCACAGAACAAAACACTCACAGTGTTCAGGGCGTATTTGTTCAATTCTCTCATTTCCAATTGTTATGAAGAGAACAGCCAGAGGGGTTTGGAGCCTCACTCACTGTAAATCAGCACATTGGAACTGACTTTCTTACAACTAAAGAACTTGGTGGGTTCTGGCTCAATATATTGCCAGTGGCTTATAATACTGTTATTAAACAAATTCTCTAAGTCTATCCAGTAACTGCTCCTTGTCAGCACTTTCAGCTTCTATTCTAAAACAGGTTCCAAAATGCAGCTGAGTCTCTCTCTATTCTTGGACTAGAACAGCTGTCCCTGATAGAATACACCCCCATTCACAGGAAAAAATGAAGTACATGATACACCTCTCACCTTCACAATATGTTAACTATACAACTGTTTTCATTCTCTAGTTCTTAAAGTTAACCAGGTGACAAATTAGAAGCCAAAAAGAACAATTTTTGTAGTAAGAACTCCTAATGCAAACATATTCTTCTGAACTTCCAGTCCTCAGATGAGACAACAAATAACATTTTGTTCAAGAGAGTGTTTGTGGAATTGTTCCAGGCACAGAAAAAGCACTTTTTCACACTCACCTCCTGGAGGCCTGACAATTGTTACAGCATCACTTATCAAGCTGCCCTGGCTGTCGGATGCATTCACTTGCACTGTGGAGTTAGAAAATGGAATCAGGCCTTTAATGGTACCCATACATTGAATTTCCTGCTGCTGCAGAACATCTGAGTGTCATTTACCACAGAATAATGAGCATTATCTGTTAGGAAAAAACAAGAAAGGGGGAGAAGAACAAATGTTAGACCTTGTGTCTGCTACAATTCACTGTCTTTAGGAACTAAGTCTTATTCCTACTCAAAAGGAGACTTGCTGTTTATACCAATAACACACACACACAGAATTTTGGCTGTTGGGGAGAAAAAACATTATTCATCATTTCTCCTGCTTTTGGCAACAGTTTATGGTACCTGTAAACCTTGGAAAATAACCCAACCAACACATGAAGCAACCCTGCAGCTGCAGAGCTGACTGCTCTATACTGCAAACAGGAGCCAGCTCTCAGAAATTACTGATCTTCTGGAAAAGGTGTGGGATAACTGCAAATTCCAAACATTACTGTTAATTCTTGTGCCTCTGATACACTGGTAACAATTTCTGAATTCACCAGAAAAATGCTCACTTAGGAGTTTATCAGCTAACTCATTGCATAGAGCAGAGAAAGTCCCCTGCAGTAACACCTGCTTTCCAGCAGGGCCTGCAGTCCCCTCGCAGATAAAAGGATTGGAAGCATTCAGTTGATCAGCTGAAACCATCAGGGGACACCACAGCAACCTCCATGTCCTCTGCAAACCTTTTAAGGTCTCACACCTAAGATCAGACAATATTCTGCCCTACAGAAATAAAGAAACCCTTTCCAAAATACCTACTAAGATTAGGAAATAAAAAAAAAAATTGCATGTCAGGTCATAATTTTTTTCAAATCAATGAAGAGTTCACTCACATATCTGAGAGCAAAGCTGAGCTCATTTAAAGATTATCCTATATTTCCAACATATAAAGCCCTCTATAAATGATTAATATTATTACTACTGTTCATCATTCCATGGGGAGCTCTCACAGTGAATCAAAGGAAATTCTCTGTTACAAACAACAGCAGAATCACACAAGTCTAAGATCACAGGTATGAGAATGACATTAAACAGTATATAACTATTAAAAATATTGGAAGTGAAGTCAGGCAATGTCACAGGCAGCAGATTGAATATTCACATCTGAGTCCTCTACAAAACCCAGATAAGATGGAATTACAAAAACCCCAGAAAATCAACGTTTTAATTAATTTTTGAAGGGAAACTCCTTGGATTTACACATTGTTATTCAAGTTTTAAATGAGTTGTTAAAACTGAAATGTTATTAAATCTGAAATCGGTTTTCCACTCTCCCACATTTCCAGGATGTGCTCTAACACGTGTGTGTGCAGCACATTTCAGTCCTGCTCACAGGACATTTCACCACAGAGGAGTGATCTGCATTTTCTCCTGATTTGAGGATTCCAACAAACAATCTCTGATTTACTTACAGTCCAAGTCCACACAATTCCATGATTTTGGTGTCCACAGAGTGGCACAAAGGGTGTTTGCAGTGATTCTTCTGGTAACACATGACAAACTTATTTTCTGAGGTTTTGTGGAGGGGGGGCAGTTTTGTAAAACTCTTTGTAAACCTGCCTTGTAGCCCAGTTCCTCATTGCTCCAATTCTCCCTGGATGACACCGTGCCACAGCACCAGAGCACCCGGACAGACTCCAGCAGGGTGAAGGTGGGATGGTTTCATGGAGCCTGAGGGATTCAGTTGGGAT
Organism: Pipra filicauda; assembly: GCF_003945595.2. NCBI lineage: Eukaryota > Metazoa > Chordata > Aves > Passeriformes > Pipridae > Pipra > Pipra filicauda. Next base: position 6,255 of record NW_024103626.1, on the reverse strand, counting down.
TTCACTGAAGTTTACACAAGCCCCAGACCCCGTTTGAGACACAGCAATGAAGGCAAAACTTCTCATCCTGCCAGAAGAACAACCACGTTTGACACATTCCACACACAGAATCCTGCAGGAGCAAAGTTCTTTTGTCTGACATCACTCTCATGGACCCAGGCTGCTCAACCAGCACCACAAAAATGCATCCACAGTCCTTGTACATCAAACCCTCCTTCTGCACCTTTGTGGAACTGTCCCTGGGGGTGATTTGGGGGCAGATACAACCCAACAAAGCACATTTCTCCTCTCATCTCTCACAGTTTCTCCAGTGTCTGCCACTGAGTACTTGTGACCATCACACAACAACCTGTGACTGTCATATGCACCTATGATTTTATTAACAATAAAGTCACTAGAAATGGCCAACTGTAGATATGACATTTACAGTCTTAAGGTTCTAGTGACATGAAACACTTAAGGACTCAGCTGGCTGTGGAAAAAAGATGCATTTTTTAAACATTTCCCCTCCAATGCATAAGAAATTTTAAAAATTAATGTTGACAGGACGGCACATAGGAGAGATTCAAACTTTGAGCATAAAAATGGGTTGCCCGGTAGCAATTTATATGCCAAATTCGTGAGAAAATGAAATTTTTTCTATCTACAGTACAGTTCTAACAAGTTATTATATCTTTATTTTCATCCACCTGAACCTGGAAGGAAAACATGTGTTTCCTCTGCTGATATTTTTATTCCTCTGCTGATGTTTTTACTCCATTATTAATATTACGTCCAATGGCTAAATATATATCACAGTCCCTGGAATGTCACAGTCCCTGGAATGTCACAGTCAATGGAATGTCACAATCCCTGGAATGTCACAGTAGGTGGAATGTCACAGTCCCTGGAATGTTACAGTCCGTGGAATGTCACAGTCCGTGGGTGTCACAGTCCCTGGAATGTCACAGCCCCAGGAATGTCACAGTCCCTGGAATGTCACAGTCCTGGAATGTCTCAGCCCCTGGAATGTCACAATCCCTGGAATGTCACAATCCCTGGAATGTCACAGCCCCTGGAATGTCACAGTCCGTGGGTGTCACAGTCCCTGGAATGTCACAGTCCCTTGAATGTCAAAGTCCGTGGAATGTCACAGTTCCTGGAATGTCACAGTCCCTGAAATGTCACAGTCCACAGAAGTTCACAGTCCCTGGAATGTCACAGTCCCTGGAATGCCACAGTCCCTGGAATGTCACAGTCCGTGGAATGCCACAGTCCCTGGAATGTCACAGTCCGTGGAATGTCACAGTCCTGGAATGTCACAGTCCGTGGGTGTCACAGTCCCTGGAATGTCACAGTCCTGGAATGTCACAGTCCGTGGAATGTCACAGTCCTTGGAATGTCACAGTCCTGGAATGTCACAATCCCTGGAATGTCACAGTCCCTGGAATGTCACAGTCCCTGAAATGTCACAATCCCTGGAATGTCACAGTCCCTGCAATGTCCCAGTCCCTGGAATGTCACAGTCCCTGGAATGTCACAGTCCTTGGAATGTCACAGTCCCTGGAATGTCACAATACCTGGAATGTCACAATCCCTGAAATGTCACAGTCCCTGGAATGTCACAGTCCCTGGAATGTCACAGTAACCGGGATGTCACAGTCCCTGGAATGTCACAGTCCCTGGAATGTCACAGTCCCAGAAATGTCACAGTCCCTGGAATGTCACAGTCCCTGGAATGTCACAGTCCCAGAAATGTCACAGTCCCTGGAATGTCCCAGTCCGTGGAATGTCACAGACCCTGGAATGACACAGTCCTTGGAATGTCACAGACCCTGGAATGTCACAGTCCGTGGAATGTCACAGTCCGTGGGTGTCAAAGTCCCTGGAATGTCACAGTCCCTGAAATGTCACAGTCCCTGGAATGTCACAGTCCCTGGAATGTCACAGTCCGTGGAATGTCACAGTCCCTGGAATGTCACAGTCCTTGGAATGTCACAGTCCCTGGAATGTCACAATCCCTGGAATGTCACAGTCCCTGGAATGTCACAGTCCCAGAAATGTCACAGTCCGTGGAATGTCACAGTCCCTGGAATGTCACAGACCGTGGAATGTCACAGTCCCTGGAATGTCACAGTCCGTGGAATGTCACAGTCCCTGGAAAGTCACAGTTCGTGGGTGTCACAGTCCGTGGAATGTCACAGTCCCTGGAATGTCACAGACCCTGGAATGTCACAGTCTGTGGAATGTCACAGTCCGTGGGTGTCACACTCCCTGGAATGTCACAGTCCATGGAATGTCACAGTCCGTGGAATGTCACAATCACTGGAATGTCACAATCCCTGGAATGTCACAGTCCCTGGAATGTCACAGTAACTGGGATGTCACAATCCCTGGAATGTCACAGTCCCAGGAATGTCACAATCCCTGGAATGTCACAGTCCCTGGAATGTCACAGTTCCTGGAATGTCACAGTCCTTAGAATGTCACAGTCCATGGAATGTCACAATCACTGGAATGTCACAGTCCCTGGAATGTCACAGTCCGTGGAATGTCACAGTTCCTGGAATGTCACAGTCCCTGGAATGTCACAGTCCCTGGAATGTCACAATCCCTGGAATGTAACAGTCCTTGGAATGTCACAGTCCGAGGATTGTCACAGTCCGTGGAAGTTCACAGTCCCTGGAATGTCACAGTCCGTGGAATGTCACAGTCCCTGGAATGTCACAATCCCTGGAATGTCACAGTCCCTGGAATGTCACAGTCCTTGGAATGTCACAGTCCCTGCAATGTCACATTCCGTGGGTGTCACAATACCTGGAATTTCACAGTCCCTGGAATGTCACAGTCCATGGAATGTCACAATCCTTGGAATGTCACAGTCCTGGAATGTCACAGCCCCTGGAATGTCACAGTGTCTAAAATGTCACAGTCCCTGGAATGTCACAGTCCGTGGAATGTCACAGTCCTTGGAATATCACAATCCCTGGATTGTCACAGTCCTGGAATGTCACAGTCCCTGGAATGTCACAGTGCGTGGAATGTCACAGTCCTGGAATGTCACAGTTGCTGGAATGTCACAGTCCGTGGAATGTCACAGTCCCTGGAATTTCACAGTCCCAGGAATGTCACAGTCCCTGGAATGTCACAGTCCATGGAATGTCACAATCCCTGGTATGTCACAGTCCGTGGAATGTCACAATCCATGGAATGTCCCAGTCCTTGGAATGTCACAGTCCGTGGGTGTCACAGTCCCTGGAATGTCACTGTCCGTGGAATGTCACAGCCTGTGGAATGTCACAGTCCCTGGAATGTCTCAGCCCCTGGAATGTCACAGTCCCTGGAATGTCACAGTGCGTGGAATGTCACAGTCCCTGGAATGTCACAATACTTGGAATGTCACAGTCCCTGGAATGTCACAGTCCCTGGAATGTCCCAGGACCTGGAATGTCACAGTTCCTGGAATGTCACAGTCCCAGGAATGTCAGAGTCCTTGGAATGTCACAATCCCTGGAATGTCACAGTCCCTGGAATGTCATAGTCCCTGGAATGTCACAGTCGCTGGAATGTCACAGTCCTTGAAATGTCACAGTCCTGGAATGTCACAGTCTCTGGAATGTCACAGTCCGTGGAATGTCACAATCCATGGGTGTCACAGTCCCTGAAATGTCACAGTCCGTGGAATGTCACAGTCCCTGGAATGTCACAATCCCTGGAATGTCACAGTCACTGGAATGTCACAATCCCTGGAATGTCACAGTCCCTGGAATGTCACAGTCCGGGGTGTCAAAGTCCCTGGAATGTCACAGTCCGTGGAATGTCACAGTCCGTGGAATGTCACAGTCCCTGGAATGTCACAGTCCTGGAATGTCACAATCCCTGGAATGTCACAGTCCGTGGAATGTCACAATCCCTGGAATGTCACAGTCTGTGGAATGTCACAGTCTCAGGAATGTCACAGTCCGTGGAATGTCACAGTCCTTGGAATGTTACAATCCCTGGATTGTCACATTGCTGGAATGTCACAGTCCCTGGAATGTCACAGGCCGTGGAATGTCACAGTCAATGGAATGTCACAATCCCTGGAATGTCACAGTCCGTGGAATGTCACAATCCCTGGAATGTCACAGTCCATGGAATGTCACAGTCCGTGGGTGTCACAGTCCCTGGAATGTCACTGTCCGTGGAATGTCACAGTCCCTGGAATGTCACAGTCACTGGAATGTCACAGTCCCTGGAATGTCACAGTCCGTGGAACGTCACAGTCCCTGGAATGTCACAGTCCCTGGAATGTCACAGTCCATGGGATGTCACAATCCATGGAATGTCACAGTCCCTGAAATGTCACAATCCCTGGAATGTCACAGTCCCTGGAATGTCACAGTCCTTGGAATGTCACAGTCCCTGAATGTCACATTCCGTGGGTGTCACAATACCTGGAATTTCACAGTCCCTGGAATGTCACAGTCCTTGGAATATCACAATCCCTGGAATGTCACAGTCCTGGATTGTCACAGTCCCTGGAATGTCACAGTCCGTGGAATGTCACAGTCCTTGGAATATCACAATCCCTGGATTGTCACAGTCCTGGATTGTCACAGTCCCTGGAATGTCACAGTCCGTGGAATGTCACAGTCCTGGAATGTCACAGTTGCTGGAATGTCACAGTCCATGGAATGTCACAGTCCCTGGAATTTCACAGACCCAGGAATGTCACAGGCCGTGCAATGTCACAGTCCATGGAATGTCACAATCCCTGGAATGTCACAGTCCGTGGAATGTCACAATCCATGGAATGTCACAGTCCGTGGGTGTCACAGTCCCTGGAATGTCACTGTCCGTGGAATGTCACAGCCTGTGGAATGTCACAGTCCCTGGAATGTCACAATACTTGGAATGTCACAGTCCCTGGAATGTCACAGTCCCTGGAATGTCACAGTTCCTGGAATGTCCCAGTCCCTGGAATGTCACAGTCCCTGGAATGTCACAGTTGCTGGAATGTCACAGTCCCTGGAATGTCACAGTTCCTGGAATGTCACAATCCCTGGAATGTCACAGTCCGGGGGTGTCAAAGTCCCTGGAATGTCACAGTCCCTGGAATGTCACAATCCCTGGAATGTCACAGTCTATGGGATGTCACAGTCCCTGGAATGTCACAGTCCCTGGAATGTCCCAGTCCATGGAATGTCACAGTCCCTGGAATGTCACAGTCCGTGGGTGTCACAGTCCCTGGAATGTCACAGTTGCTGGAATGTCACAGTCTGTGGAATGTCACAGTCCGTGGAATGTCACAGTCCATGGAATGTCACAGTCCGTGGAATGTCACAATCCCTGGAATGTCACAGTCCCTGGAATGTCACAGTCCCTGAAATGTCACAGTCCGTGGAATGTCACAGTCCGAGGAATGTCACAGTCCGTGGGTGTGACAATCCCTGGAATGTCACAGTCCCTGGAATGTCACAGTCCATGGAATGTCACTGTCCCTGGAATGTCACAGTCCTTGGAATGTCACAGTCCTGGAATGTCACAGCCCCTGGAATGTCATATTCCGTGGGTGTCACAGTCTCTGGAATGTCACTGTCCTTGGAATGCCACAGTCCCTGGAATGTCACAGTCCGGGGTGTCAAAGTCCCTGGAATGTCACAGTCCCTGGAATGTCACAGTCCGTGGAATGTCACAGTCCCTGGAATGTCACAGTCCCTGGAATGTCACAGTTGCTGGAATGTCACAGTCCGTGGAATGTCACAATCCCTGGAATGTCACAGTCTGTGGAATGTCACAGTCTCAGGAATGTCACAGTCCGTGGAATGTCACAATCCTTGGAATGTTACAATCCCTGGATTGTCACATTGCTGGAATGTCACAGTCCCTGGAATGTCACAGGCCGTGGAATGTCACAGTCAATGGAATGTCACAATCCCTGGAATGTCACAGTCCGTGGAATGTCACAATCCCTGGAATGTCACAGTCCATGGAATGTCACAGTCCGTGGGTGTCACAGTCCCTGGAATGTCACTGTCCGTGGAATGTCACAGTCCCTGGAATGTCACAGTCACTGGAATGTCACAGTCCCTGGAATGTCACAGTCTGTGGAACGTCACAGTCCCTGGAATGTCACAGTCCCTGGAATGTCACAGTCCCTGAAATGTCACAATCCCTGGAATGTCACAGTCCCTGGAATGTCCCAATCCATGGAATGTCACAGTCCCTGAATGTCACATTCCGTGGGTGTCACAATACCTGGAATTTCACAGTCCCTGGAATGTCACAGTCCAT
>NW_024103625.1:0-23945 GCF_003945595.2 Pipra filicauda | reverse complement strand
AAACAAACAAACAAACAAACTGCTAGCACACCAAAAAACACTGTTTCTTTTAGGCTGTGAAGGTTGTAAAAGCCATGTGCTACCGCAGATGGGATTCTGATCACACTTGCAAGCACACTGAAGAGAGTTACCAGTCCTGCACATTAGAAACTGACAGAGGTCAGCTCATGAAAAACAGGGCAGTGCCAGTGCTCATTTTCCACTGTTTTAGAGCTTGCAAAATAACTTATATTTGACTTAAGCAAGAACAGGGTCAGAACCGCTTCAGAAGGCCTGGCACCTGTTCTGCACACTCTGCATTACTCAAGAGGTGCAAGATGATGGAAGCAGAGGCTTGGGACAGCTCATGTGACCATAATACATTCGAACTTCCCAAGGGAAGTTCACTCTGCCTGCAAGTCAGGCAGCACACGCAGCCATGCAGAAGCTGGGCTGTGATGCCATTACTTTTCTGACGAGGGTGCCAGGTTATTGCTTCTCTGGATGTGGTGCCTGGCCCATTTTCACAGCTCAGTTTGACAGTTCACATCTCAAAAAAAGCAGGAAGAAGGACAAGGGGGGGGAGGCAGAGCCAGATTTCAGCCAGGTCTGAAATCCCCTGAACAAAACTTATGGCCTCTTCTGGCTAAGACCATTTTGTTTTCAAAAGCAGCATTCTTGTATGATTTCACTACTGCTTCACATGGGACTATTTTATGGAATTTGGACAATTTGTGGCATGATTTTTATGGTTAGATTTGCTGGAAAATATGAGCATGTGGTGGTCAGAAGCAGTTACCATCTTCAAACTCTGCAAACTCTGTCCCCAGCAAGGCCACAGGTGGGAGACACATGATACTGAAAAGAGGGAGATGACCAACAGCAATTTTGACACTACTAATGCTCTTAAGTGTGTAGGCTCCTCGATATCTCATATTCTTCAGTGCAGAATACTCCTCTTCTGTGGGGCCAGATGCCCAGCTGGTGTAAATTAGCTTCCTGGTGCTGCCATCATTTATCTCTGCCAGCTGACATCAGCTGAGCATTTGTCTCTGTGTCCTTCTTTTCCTGAAGGCAAGCAACACTCCTAGAAGTTGTCAGAAGCCTTAGACCTTTCTGTTTTTCTTTTCCCATCCATCCTGGCAGCAAATCTGGGTGCCAGCAGTCTGTTAGGAAAGCGCTTGTCGGTTTTTAAAAACACAATTGTAAAAGTGAAGGGAAAACTCCCACCTATCTCTTGGAATAGAATCATAGAATCATAGAATCGATTGGGTTGGAAAAGACCTCTGAGATCATCGAGTCCAACCCTTGGTCCAAATCCAGTCCATTTACTAGATCATGGCACTCAGTGCCACGTCCAATCTGCATTTAAAAATCTCCAGGGATGGTGAATCCACCACCTCTCTGGGCAGCCCATTCCAATGCCTGATTACTCTCTCTGTAAAGAATTTTCTCCTGATATCAAACTTTAAATCTCCCCCGGTGGAGCTTAAGGCACGTGCCCCCCTTGTCGTGTGAGGCCCGAGATAAGAGGGCCCAAACCCACCCTGCGAGAAATTTCCCTTCGGGCTTTATAGCCGGTGATGAGGTCACCTCTTGAGCTCATCTTCTCCCAGGTCTAAACAACCCCACTCCCTTCATCCTTCCCCATAGGACTTAGGCTCAGTCCCTTCCACCAGCCTTGTTGCTCTTTTCTCTGGACCCGCTCCAGCACCTCAACATCCTTTCTGAACTGAGGGGCCCAGAACTGAACACAATACTCAAGGTGTGGCCTCACCAACGCAGAGTACAGGGGAAGGATCACTTCCCTGCTCCTGCTGGCCACGCTATTTTTGATACAGGACAAGATCCCATTGGTCTTCTTGGCCACCTGGGCACACTGTTGGCTCATGTTGAGCTTCCTGTCAATTAGTACCCCCAGGTCCCTTTCTGCCTGGCTGCTTTCCAGCCACTCTGTGCCCAGCCTGTAGCGCTGCAGGGGGTTGTTGTGGCCAAAGTGCAGGACCCGGCACTTGGCTTTATTGAACTTCATCCCATTGGACTCAGCCCATCTCTCAAGTCTATCCAGATCCCTCTGCAGAGCCCTCCTGCCTTCCAGCAGGTCGACACTCCCTCCCAGTTTGGTGTCATCAGCAAATTTGCTGATGATGGACTCAATCCCCTCATCTAAATCATCAATAAAGATATTAAACAGGACTGGACCCAACACAGACCCCTGGGGAACACCACTGGTGACCGGCTGCCAGCTGGATGCAGCTCCATTCACCAGCACTCTCTGGGCCCGACCCTCCAGCCAGCTCCTAATCCAGGAGAGGGTACACTTGTCCAAGCCATGGGCTACCAGCTTTTCCAGGAGTATATTATGGGAGACAGTGTCAAAGGCCTTGCTGAAGTCTAGATAGACCACATCCACAGCCTTCCCCTCATCCACCAGGTGGGTCACCTGATCGTAAAAAGAGATCAGGTTGGTCAGACAGGACCTGCCCCTCCTAAACCCGTGCTGGCTGGGTCTAATCCCTTGTCCATCCTGAAGGTGCTGTGTGATTGCACTCAGGATGATCTGCTCCATAACCCTGCCAGGTACTGAGGTCAGGCTGACGGGCCTGTAGTTGCCAGGGTCCTGCTTGCAGCCTTTTTTGTGGATTGGGGTGACATTCGCCAACCTCCAATCATCTGGGACCTTCCCAGAGAGCCAGGACTGTTGGAAGATGATGGAGAGCGGTTTGGCAAGCTCTTCTGCCAGCTCCCTCATCACCCTGGGATGGATCCCGTCTGGTCCCATAGACTTGTTAGGATCCAGCTGGCTCAGTAAGTCGCTAACTACATCCTCCTGGAATACAGGAGGGCTATTCAGCTCTCTGTCTCTGTCTATCTGCTCTAGAGGCCAGTTGTCCTGAGGGCCACCTGTCTTACTGCTAAAAACTGAGGCAAAGTAGGTGTTAAGTACCTCAGCCTTCTCCTTATCTTTGTTAACTATATTTCCCTCCAAGTCCAACAGAGAATTGAGGTTTTCCTTGCCCCTTCTTTTGCTATTAATGTATTTATAAAAGGACTTTTTGTTATCCCTAACTGAATTAGCCAAATTAACTTCAAATTCCACTTTTCTTTCCCTAATTTTTTTCCTGCATGACCTAGCTCTCTTCGTAAATTCTTCATAAGTAGCCAGCCCTTTTTTCCACAGTCTGTAAACTTTCTTTTTATGCCTGATTTCTTTCAGAACCTCCCTATTTAACCAAGCCGGCCGTCTTCCCCTCCGGCTGGCCTTTCGGCACACTGGAATAGCCTGTTCCTGTGCGCTCAAAATTGCCTGTTTGAAGCATGTCCATCCCTCCTGGACCCCCTTGCCTTTAAGGGTTGTTTCCCAGGGTATGCCCTGAATTAGTTTTTTGAATAGGCCAAAATCTGCCCTCCGGAAGTCCAGAGTAGAGGTTTTAATGATGGCTCTCCTTACATCCCTGAGGATTGAAAATTCTATTATTTCGTGGTCACTATTGCCCCAGGCGGCCTCCAACCACTACATCATCCACCAGCCCCTCTCTGTTTGTAAACAGTAGGTCTAGTGGGGCCTTACCCCTGGTAGGCTCATTTACCAGTTGATGAAGGAAATTATCCTCTATACACTCCAGGAACCTCCTTGACTGCCTCTTCTCTGCAGTATGAAGCTCCCAGCAGATATCCGGCAGGTTAAAGTCACCCATGAGCACAAGGGCTGGAGATTTTGAGACATCTGCCAGCTGCTTGTAGAATAATTCATCTCCTTCATCATCCTGGTTGGGCGGTCTGTAACAGACACCCACAAGGATGTCAGCCTTGTTGGCCTTCCCCCTGATTCTGGTCCACAGGCACTCAACCTTGTCACTGCTGACCTCAACTTCAACAGAGTCAAGGGACTCTCTAACATATAAAGCCACCCCTCCACCTCTCCTTCCCTGCCTGTCCTTTCTGAAGAGCTTGTAGCCCCCCATAGCAGCACTCCAGTCGTGTGAGTCATCCCACCACGTTTCTGTGACAGCAACTATGTCATAGTTTTCCTGCTGCACGATGGCTTCCAGCTCCTCTTGTTTGTTTCCCATACTGCGTGCATTGGTGTACATGCACTTCAGCTGGGCCATTGATTTTATTCTCAACTCGGGCTCTACACCCTTAGGCTTATTTCTGGAGAGCCCAGTTGCCGCCCCTTCCCCCTTCAAACCTAGTTTAAAGCCCTCCTAACTAACCCTGCCAACTTACGGGCTACAGTTCTTTTGCCCTTCCCAGATAGATGAAGCCCATCTGGTTTGACGAGACTAGGCAACATGGAGTTTGCCCCATGATCAAAAACCCCAAAATTTTGATGATAGCATCATCCTCTAAGCCACCTATTGGTAAGCTGTGCTTTCCTAAACCTCTCCTCATTTATCTCCTCATTCATCCCAGCTAGCACAGGAACTGAGCCAATTACTACCTGCGCTCCTGTCCCATGAAGTGATCGGGTCAGAGCCTTAAAATCTTTTTTAATTACCCTGGTACTCCTATTATTGATGTCATCACTTCCAACCTGGACAACCAACAGCGGGTAATAGTCTGAGGGTTGAATAAGCTTAGGAAGTGTTTTCGTAATATCCCTCACCCTGGCCCCGGGAAGGCAGCAAACTTCCCTGTGGGATGGGTCTGGTCGACATATAGGGCCCTCAGTTCCCCTCAAAATGGAGTCACCAATTACAATAACCCTTCTCTTTTTCCTCTTACCTGTAGTTGTAACAGATCCAGTAGACCGGGGGTAACCAGAAGACCTTGTAGACAGATCTTCCTCCTGACTATCCTCCATCAGACTTTCTGAAACCAGGGCCATATACCTGTTTTTTAAGGGCACCCTGGCAGGTGAAAGGGGTCGATAGGGGGTGTTTTTGCCTCTACGACCAGGCACCTGTTTCCATTCCTCCCCATCCATATTGTCCGTTCTGTCTGCCTGATGGCAGGGGGGGCTGGGCTTCACCGCCTCCTGCTGGGCTTCCTTAGGAATCGAAAGGGTGTGACTCCACCAGTGACTCTTCCCTTTCTCATTCCCACAAGGAATAACCATCCCCCGGAGGGAGAAGGCTTGCTGGACACAACCCACAGCCCAAGTGGGATGTTTCAACCCACCCAGGGAAGGGGAGCAGTCCCATCGGGGTCAGATCAAAGCCAATGCACAACATTTTACGCAACTATGTTGTGGTGGGATCTAATGGCTTGGTGTCTGGGACATCTGCTGGAAACCAGATACCCTTTGTGGGAGTCTGTGCAGCTCAGCCAGCCTCATGCTGCTTATGCTGAAGCCACAGCCCTGGAACACTACTCAGGTTTGCTTAAGGGCTGGAAAAAAAGAAAAAAAGCAAAACAAACAAACAAAAAACAACCAACCAACCAAAAAAAAGTAAAAAAACCCAGTTTGCTTGAAACTGGTATCAATCAAGTTCAGTGTTACTATGTTAGGTACACCTTGTGCAAAAACAAAAAACCTGCAACATCCCCCCCACATGCCTCTCTGCTTCCCCAAATCCTATTTTTGAGTGAGGAGATAGAGTGAAAGTGTGGTTTTGTCAGGACCTCATGACCTGTAACCTCTAATTAAAGGGGATTCTGATCTATATTAACAGAAAAACACCCTCCTCACGCTCAAACGCATTCATGGTCATTCAACTGCTAATTTCAGGCACTTGTTCCTATATGGCAATATGACATAAATATACACTGTAATATCTCCAAAGTCGTTTTCTTCTTCTTTTTCTTCACTTTAATTCTCATATTAGTTTCACAGCTGATTTTTATGGTCAATTTTGTGATCTGAAATCCAATCCTTGGGGTCACTGTCTTTAACCCAGGCATTCATGCTCTTAAGCCAGTATCTGTCAGCATCAATGGATGCTCCAAGCACAAAGGGTGGGCAGGCAAGTAGTTGGTTTTTCAGATCGACGCACTAAACTTTTGATGAAAGAAGAAAACCTTGTCACAGTCTAACTCCTCTTCTGCTTGCAGAAAAGACACTTGTCACTTGTGCCTGCAGTGAGATAAAACACAGAGGTATTTTGTATTCAGAGATAATGCTGTTACAGGCCACGATAAGACAAGTGTGCAGTCAAGACTTATAAGTCCCCCTTTAATAGCCCCATTTGCCCTCTTGCTTTATCTGTGGCAAACTTTCAAAACAACATCAGGGGATTACCTGTGTAAGGGCTGCAGCATCCAGTCCTGGCCTATAGGCTTACTTATCCACAGATATATTCCATTATATGTATACATATATGCATTAAAGAGAGAATAACCTTCAAATTCTACTCTGGACATTTTGTAAAATTCTTCAAGAAAAAGCATCCTAATGTCTCTGTGCTGTTACAAAACTATTTTTTGGGAGAATGGGTCTTAGCTTTTCAACCTCACAGGGGAACACAGTGGTTCCTTTGGCTTCATGACTCAACAGAAGCTTGGCTTCATGACTCAACAGAAGCTTGGCTTCAAGCAACACGATTGAAGGGCAGAGGGAAATATGTTGTTTACCTACCATGGAAAGAAATACCTTTCTATCTTTTCTCTTGCTCATTTGTAGAGTGAGGATTTGCATAGTCTGCAAATCAGCCAGGCTGAGGGATGAAGACCACCCAGATGATCCTACAGTTAATACCCTCCCTGTGATCCAGCCCATATACTTTGTGGCTCAGGAGATGGCTCACTGGCCTCTGAGCAGCCTCTGAGAGCCCTAACCTCAAACATACCACATCTTTCTTTGGCAGGACAGTAACGTGAGATTGGTTTGCTCCTCGCTGAACTCCAAATCCAGATCTGCATCCTTTGTTCCAAACTACGGTTTGCTGAAGTGCAGTTTAACATATGTCATATGCTATTTCAGATATGTAACAACCAAAATGTAGCTGGAAAATCAAAGAAAATGAAAAACAGCTTATTGCACTCAAATATCCAACAATTATATGTGAATCCTCCATAATATAGAGTTAAGAAAATAGGAGAGGGCAGGCAGAAACCCCAAGGAAACATAAATCACAAGGAAAGTAGAGGGGAGGATGGCAGGAATCTGGCAGAGATTTCAAGCCATCCACTCTTTTTCTTAGGACAAAATCACTATCTCTATCATTCCCTACAAATGCTTGTATTATCTTAGAAGAGAAGAGATAAACATCAAACACCAGTAATGGGAATTCCAAAGCCTCTCCAGGCAATCTGTCCCAGCACTTCACTATCTCTTTTAATGTCTTGCCTAAGTCTTTCTTCCTTTGCTTTGAGTGTTTCTTCATGTCATATCCACCAGGGACAAGAAAATGAGTAGGAGTCAATTTAGAGAAATTGCACTGTGTTTTGAACAAGGGATAGAAAACTGTTTTCCTTTACAAGTTCATTGTAAGTAGTTCTGGCTTACAACTATGGGGTTTTCCCTCTCTTTTTTTTTTGTTTTTTTTTTTTTTAGGGCCAAATTCATTTCCACATGCATACTGCTGGCAAAATTATCTGTTTCGGAAAAGTCATCAGTAACAGTAAAACCCTGTAAAGACGTGGAGATGGGTATGAGTTCTGAAATCTTTCCTGAACCTATTTAACAGTGTTCCTGTTGGAGGGCTGAATCAGCAAAAGCCTGGAGGCTTGCTGGGGTCTTTGATCCTGACATCTTGAAAGGCGATTTGATATTCTTATCTGTAAGAATATATGCTGAAGTTTTTAGATGTATTATGGTTTGGCCAGATAGTTCCTCTCAGGCAGTAGGATTTTTGCCACTGATGTAATTGCTTTTAAGGAGAAGCTGGTAAGAAATAGAGTCTGAGTGCAGGTTGCAGTCTTTGTATTTCATCGCCAAAAAGAAACCAGTTCTTGTGCAGCACACAGTCTGCAAAAGTTATGTTTTTGAGAGTGGCATCCTGTTCCCTTGGGAGAACATTAGTTAGTGTGGATGGCCACATTCAGCTTGTGCCACATTATCCATACAAATACACATTTGCAGAAGCCAAAGGGCAGATCTATTGCAGGGAATGAGCTGTCATAGCTTCACCAACTTCGGCTGGGTAGCAGTGATTTCTATAAATTAGGAAACTTGTCCCCAAACAGTGACATGCTTGATTTCCTTCTCTGTTTACAGAAATACTCTCCACTAAAGGAAACCCTCCATATGTAGGCTGATCTCAGCTTTTTTTGGATGCGTTCCTGAACATCTTGTAGTTGCGAAAGCAGGCCTTCAGCTCGGCATGATAATAAACACTTCAGTACTTGTTAGTAGGTACAGAACAGCCAGATCTTTAGCAACTGCATTAAAACACGGCATTGAAAGGAACATATTTAAGGTGGCATTCCTGTAACTTATGTGGGACAGCAATAAAAAGTAAATATTCAGTGTGATGCAAATTTTTACACAGGAATGGGTTTAATAGTTCGAAGTGGGCAGAACCTTTTCAGAGTTTAATAATTACATTATATATCAAATGAAGAGTAATCATGCTTATACAAAGGCTTTGCATTTGTCTTTTACTGAGATTCTACTCACAAGATTTAAACTATGGCATAAATACAAGACTGCAAGATAAGACTCCCAGTCTGTGGGAAAATCTGAACAGTTAAAATTTTGTGGACCAAAATTCTGTGTGTTTCAAACTCTCAGGCTGATGCTTCAAGGCCCAGAGTAGCTGGGCACTATGATTGCCAAAGCTTCCTGACAGAAAGTGTCTCACATCACCTAACTCTACTAACGGTGTGAAAGTTTGATGGGGCAGGACAGAATCTGTTACAAACCCCTGAGCTATAGAAACGTGGAAGAACTTGTACGAGTTTCCATCCACGATCAGATCAGGTGCAGTGCCAGGTCAGTTCTCTTACACAACCCATCCTGAGTTTGAGTTTTGCAAGAACTGGCTTTTCATCTTTTGATTTTGTAAATGCAACACATCCATAACCTGTATTGCGCAATATTTTCCCCAGACTAAAAGGGAAAAGAACAGACAGTTAATAGGCCATTTTTGAGGAGGGTATGTGTCTTCCTTTCTCTTCTCCATGACTTAATGCTATTACTTTCCAAAAGAATAGGGGCACGTGTCCAAAATCCCACAGTCCTGAGAGAATTTCTTCAGCTCCACTTTATTTTCTTCAGCATATTGTCTCTGCATAGCTGGAGCAGAACATGGCCTCGAGTCTCTTACTCACATCCCATCCCTGTGTGTGATTCCTCATCAGCGTTGAAAGGTACCGTCGGTGCAGCTTTAATTTCTTTTTTATTCTCTGCCTGACATTCTTACAATGACAAAAGCTCTAGATGTCACATCAATGGGGGGGGGGGGGGGGGGGGGGGAGAAGTGCAACTGCTAACACAGCCAAAATGAAACACTTTATACATAAAAACTTCCCTGTTGTGTTAGCCGAGGTCCCTAGCAGAGATTTCATCTTCATCTTTCCTTTGTTTCATTACAGGACCCCTGAATGACTGTTCAGGGCAGGAGAGGCTCACATACAATCTCACAGTTATGTGGGACATCCCAGATCTCCTGCTACCACCGTGCTGTGCCCCAGTGGCCAGGGCAGTGCATGCCCAGGAGGCTCTGCTCCCCTACCCTGTGCTGCCAGAACCCAGACTGGGCTTGGCAGCTCAGGGCAGGAATGCCCCAAAAACCTCAGTGGGACTTCCCAGCATTGGCAAAGCCCTGGGAAGCTCTGCCAGCCTCCCAGTCACTCGTAGCAACGGGCTGTAAGCAAGCCAGATGTTAACAGAATATGCATTATGTTAACATGCAAGGTTTAATAAATGGTTATAAGGAAGGAGGTACTACAAAATAAAAGGCATGTGTTCAGCTCAAGAGGGCTTCTCTTTACGTTCAGCCAGCCTAACCTTTGGGATTAGTATCACAGCCCTCAGCAATACTAAAGACTTTTTTATATTTCTCTTTTCCTTGACGGTTTTATCAACATGCCTGTTCATTCATCCCTAAAGATTTTCTGTTACCCCCAGCTCCAATAACTGATTCAACCAAGATGTCAGCTTGTATCTAGCTGCCTTACTAATGAAATAGCATATATTACCAGCTCAGCAGCTGACGGGAAAGTGGCTTTCAAAATTCACAAAGGACAGGTGTAGAAGGGTGGCTGAAAGTCATATAAACTTTGAGCTCGTGCAAGTCTATGAGCATGACATCTCTGGCAAAATCTATTTATTTATAAACCCACAGAGAGAATAAAGGATGCAGCTCATTAATACTGTGTGGTAAAGTTTAAACATAGGGCAAGCAAGTTAGCTTTGACAAATTGTATCATTGGGAAGGTGATCTCCGGACATAATTTGTTTAGGAAAAAATGGGGAACAACCAGCGAATCTTCTCCCATGGCAACATTCTCTTCTGCTCCCTGAAATCCTCAGGATTTCCTCCTAGGAAACCAGAACAAGGCAATTTCTGCCCCATGGATATTCTGTGCTGTTATCTCTGCCCAGGTCTTAGTCATTACTCTTACTCAAAAGGCAGCAAAACATGCTGTTGCTGTATAACCATAAATGGTCTTGTATCATATTACCCATAATTTGCTAATGGGGTTATCTTTTCCAGGTGTAATCAGGGCACTCTTCTAAGGTAATGAAATTAATTAGATTCACCAATAATGTGAGAAGTTTTCTAATTAACCCCCTCTATAGCAGGACAAAACACCTCTCTCATTCTGTCCCTATAACTCCTGCCCCACAGGACTTCAGCAGCATCTTGAGTGGGTACACCCAGCAAGAGACATCAAGTGCCCTATTATAATTAGTGTCTTATGACACTTAAATTGGAAATCTCTGACTAATGGCATCAATTGCCTTGAGCTAAGTGTTATGAAGAGCTAGAGGAAAGCTAAATTTTGTCCCAGGGAATATTGTTTACTTCTGCTGAGCAGCAGGGGGGGAGGGAAAGCCTTGCTTATGAGGAAGAAAAATCAGAAGAGCAGCCACCTAATTTCTAGTCATTTTTCAATTAACAAAACACACTTGGATGCTGTTCCTTTGTATAAGTCAGAAACAACAAATGTGCAAGGCAGTTTGGGAAGAGCCACCTAACAGTGCCCTAGGGCTGGATGGATGGCATCTGTCCACTTCTCCCTGTCCATCAGCCTCTCTCAAAAGTGAATCGTCATTCTTTCTTGATCTGTCCTCTGGTCTGGAAATCCTTACATCAGGTCTCTTCAAGAAGGAGGGGCCCAGAATGGGAGGTACAGGCACATCCCTTCTGCTGTGAAGCTGTTCCAAGATGTGAAGGAACTGTCAGGCTTTGACCCTTGCTTTGAAATCTGGGAGAAGTTCAGAGCCTGGCAGATGCCCAAGGGTGGCTGCTACACAGTTGCTCCAGGTACATCTGCTACGCCAAGTTTATCTTGTCATCCCACCCAGGCATATGGATTATGGTTAATGTATTCACACTTACCATTATAGGTAAAATCTGACGTCACTTTTGTCCTCACTTTTGTCTTCACATTCAGACAGGTGTGCCTGTGGAATATAGGACTCCTTTCAAGTCCCTTGCAGAAGACCCTGACTACCCTAGCTCCTAGATATAGGGAGCCCTGTAAATCCAGTCAGATCCCGGGTACTAACTCACCTTGTGTTGTGTCAGCTTGCATGTAAACAAAACTGACTTCAACACCATATCACCACCAGATTAAGTTTGCTCAAGCTTAAAGCACCTCCAGCCTCTAAGCAGGGGCAGGTCCTGAAGCCTTTGATCTAACAGCTGCATAAGTTCCTACTTAACATGACAATGAAGCAGGGAGCTTTCCCCACCACAGGTACTAACAAAAAGATTTCTATGGCATGAGTCATCAGCACTGTAATTTGTAACCATAACTCCGAAACAAACCCTTTTTCTGAGTTATTGTGAGAGCAATACACACCTTGCAATACAATGTGTGCCCCATACACACCTCATCTGTAATGCCAAAGTAAACCAGCTATGAAGAAATACTGTTAATACTTCATACTAAAGAGAGGTACAATTTTTCAAGGAAGTAATGTCAACTTTCCCTGTGGCTGAATGAAACCATAATGTTACTTGCCTAGAGGACAGCCTTAGCAGAATCAGTCTTACATACAAAGATGAAAAAATATTGTGTAAGATGCAGTTGTTCACTCACAGCCTTGTAAAGTTTAATGATATCATGTAGAGTGCGTCTGCTAATGTAAACTGCAAACAACTCACTGGAAGCAATTTATGTGAAGGGACCTTCCAAGGGCCTTGTGTTTTTTTCTCCCCCCATCAGTAACACTGACTTGGACCAGGACAGATGTGCAGAGGCTTGGGGGTTACTGGGCAGAGTAAGTCAGGCCCAGCAAGAGAAAAACTCAGCTAGTGTCTCTCAGGGGTTTTAAGGATGGGGCTATTGGTGCAATTGCAAGGCATGATAGCTTTTTGTGTCGGTCTTTTTGATTTTTAGGGGTTTTTTCCCCTTCTCTTTTACTAGGGATAAAAGTGCTGGAAGTCCTGACAGTTGCCCAGTTGCTCCCTGCACACACACACAGCAGTCACTCTCCAACACCTTCCATCTCTCCACCCATTTGCGGTGGCAGACAAAGCCAAGCTCCAGCCACGCTGGCAGTGTTGATGGCCCCAGGGCCCTGTGGTAGCCATGTGGTTACTCCAGTTTAGAATTCCTCCTTGCTGTTATTTACAAATACCTTTTTCTCTCACAAGCCTTCCGTTTGTGACTATACTTGCCCCCCCCCCCCCATCGCCAACACAAGGAGCTGCATGCTGGTTTTAGTTCTCCTTCCTTCTCCTTTGTAACTAACAGTCATTAGCTCCTCTCTGGAGCACGCTGTAGTCATATTCCTGTAGCTGTAAATACCACACAGCAGGCACACAAGGCAGTTCTCTCCTCATTATTGCCCATAGGCCTCTTAAGGTTCACATTTTGTGGGCAGAGCAGAAACAGAAGGTGGGATTAGCTGTCAGTGCTACCATGGTTAGCCTAAACCTTCGCTGTGGTGACTGTTAAAGCCCCACTCCTAAAACTGGAGGTTTTAACAGGAAAAAGAGGCATATCTCAAACAGAAGTGGATAGTTTAACTTCCTCTCCTCTACGAAGCAATACAGCTTTAAGATCTACCTTTCCCCCTTCCCCCCCTTTTTAACCAACAGAATAAACATATAGCAGAAGTCAGCACACCCAGATTACTTATCTCTGATACCGCGTTTGCCTTGTGGGGAGACATGCCTCATTTTTCCTCCATGCCTCACCCTTCCTGAAATGGCTGTACAGGTTTCTCAAAGACCTTCATGGGAAAGAACTCTATGTGTGTTAAATATTATGCTGAAGGCTCCCTGTTCACATTCACTGGGCAGCAAGCTGAGCAGGCTCATCTTGCAGATGGTGCTGCTGATCTGCCTTGACCTTGGTCACCCTCCTCCAGCTTCAGTCCTAAGCCTGAGCCCTTTGCCTTTCCCAAGAGGCCTCATTTCATATCCAGGCTTCATTTCTGGAGTTTTATCATGGCCAAAATCCCAAGCATACCAAGGTTAAAAATGACATTTTGAAAGGAAAAATAATTTTTTTTTCCTGTCATGGCTTAACCCCAGTAGGTAACTACGTACCACTCACTCACTGCCCCCCAAACACCAGTGGCTTGTGAGGAGAATCAGAAAAAAAAGGTAAAAGCTGTGGGTTTAGATAAGAACAGTATAATAATTGAAACAAAATATAACAATATAAATATTATGCTTAGTGTAATAAAAAGGAGGTCAACAAAAAGAGAGAGAGAGAAATAAAACCAAAAAAGACAAGTGATAAACAATACCAGCTCACCATCTGCTGACCAATACCCAGCTCATCTCCCAGTGATGAGCAGCTCCCCCTAAACTTCCCCCCAGTTTATGTACTGGGCATGATGTTCTACCACATCAGGTCTGCTGTCCTGGCTGTGCTCCATCCCAGCTTCTTATGCACCTGCTCACTGGCAGAGCATGGGAAACTGAAAAGTCCTTGACTCAGGGCAAGCACTACTTAGCAGCAACCAAATCGTCACTCTCTTATAAACATTATTTTGATACTGAATTCAAACCACAGCACTGTACCAGCTACTAAGAAGAAAATTAACTGCATCCCAGATGAAACCTAAACATTTGCTCACCATTTTAAGCCTCCTGCCTACGAATAATGCATAAATTCATATTTTACCTTTCCAAAAGGATTGCAAATGGATATTCCATCCATTTTCAATCTGGTGAAACTTAATCACACACACTTTAAAAGCCCCTTTTCACCCCAGTCTAAGGTCCACCAGCCAGATCTGTTCTAACAATTTTGGCAAGTCTGTGCCAGATGTTCTCTAAAGGATGAAGTGCACATCCCACCCACCCCTGAAGTGGCAGAGTGTCAGTCTCTGCAGTGCCCTCCTTCCCTCCCTGTTACATCCTCCTGCTCCTCTGGTGTCCTCCTCTGCCACTGTCTGGACATGGCTGCTCAGATCCCTTGGGCTGAGGGCTCAGCACCTCTGCAGCAGGAGTGCAGGAGGTAGTTGGGGCGCAGCCTCATTTACTCAACACATGTGGTCATTCAGGAGCTGGGGATGGCGTAACAGCAACAACAAAAAAAGTATCAGCTGAAAATAATAAAGAAGGAGTCAGGCTGGAGGATTAGGTACGTAGAGGCAGGCTGGGAGTTGGCAGGAAGAAACAGGGGGAACCTGCAGAGTGGCAGGAGAGTAAAGACTTTTCCCTTCTCTATAATGGGTGTCCTCAATGCTTCTCTGTTGTGTGCATGTCTTTATTTCTAAAGCTAGAATTTTGGAAGGAACAGTAATAGACAGTTAATGCCGATTTACATAGAAGTGTTTAAACTTTAATGTATGCAGGAGATATGTAAAAACAAGGTGGAAGCATTTGTATGTAATCTCATAAGACTCAAACCATCAGGTAGTTCTCAAGCTTCAAATATTTTTCAGTATATCAACACTGATGAGCTATGTCATGGATTAAACATTTCCACCAGGGGAAAATTTCATTATTTTAGTTAGTTAGGAAGCATATCAAGAGCTTCAACTACAAACTCGTAGCACCTCAGATTGTGTGAAACCTTTATTCGCAGGTGCGTCCGGAAAAACCAGTAATAATTTGCACTGCTATTACCCTACTAGATTATAATACTTGAACCTACTGCACATTACAGACATGTACTGATATTACAGACAGAAAATAACCAAATAAAGCCCAGTTGTTGCACTCTTTACCAGGCACCCTTCCTTTGATTTTCAGCAGTTTAAAGGTTGTAACTCGCCTTACATGAGATGCTAATGAAGCTCAGTGCAAAAGACTGGATTACATTTTGCATAAAGGTTAGTTACAACACATGAAGTGAACTGCACTCAGAGAGGGAACACTGAACTCCTGGTGAGGAGAGGAAGAAAAGAAAGAGTGGGAGAAGGAGAGGTGTTTATGGCCCTCAGACAAGAGTTTGCAAGCAGAAAAAAATGCTCTCTGTGTTTGTCCAGGAAGCTGCCAGCCTTCCTGCAGCACGGGGTTGACGTGAGCATGGAAAGCAACAGCCAAAGACCAAAAAGGTGTCTAGAACTGGTAGTCTGTCCCAGTATATGGCTCATTAACCACCAGCAACATCAGCCTCACGGGGGTTAGTCAATATAGTACCCAGCATTGCCCTTGTTCTGTTTCCTTCAGAGACAGTCCTCATGCTCCCTGTGCTAGCACAGGGTTGTTTTTTTGCCCAGCGTGGGTGTTTTCTGAAATGCTGGTGCTCACGGGGACAGGAAGCTTAGTGAAGAGTAGCAAAGCTAACTCCAGCACCTTATAGGGCTGAGGAGGCAGCAGAAATCAGAGCACCAGAAGAGAAAAAAGGCAGAGTGGTACAGCACCTATGAAGAAAAAAGCTCCATTACAAGTGTAGGCAAGGGACTAATTACAAAAGCTAAACAATTTGACATGTATAGATTAATACTTAATTCATACCACTAGTAATAGTGATTTGCAATGCCTGCAAGACCTAAATATTTAGAAATAGCCTTGTATTCACAAGAATATCTTCCTGCATGACCAGGCCGATTAACCATTACCAATGCAATTGGTTTGGTAGTTCAGATTTTAGTCCAATGGCCAGCAACTGGCATTCACTGCCATGTAGGCTGAATGTCAGCTGCAGATAGCCATGCACCAAACTGTGGCAATGAGCCCAAAGTCTCTAGCAGACCCAGAAATGAAGGAAGAAGAGGGTGTTTTTCTTAAGCAAAGGCAGAAATCGTATTTCCACTACAGAAGGCCTGTGAAGCGCTCTGGAGCAATGACCCTTGCTGTGTGCCTCCAGAACGAAGCCCGGCAGGGCTCCCTCAGCAGGAGACCACGCAGTGCAGCAGGAGCTGGGTGTGAGATTTGAGTCACTGCCTACTTGGCCATTAGCTGAGTCCTTGTTATCAATGGCCACACAAAGTTCTTAGCTCTGTGAACTGTCTTTGACTTTAGTGCTGTTTTAAACCAGGGGCAATACGGCACATACAATGTCTGATTGAAGTCCAGTACTGCCTCTACTCACAACTTCACACTGCTCTTCTTTTTTTGCACTTCCATGAGCAGTAGTAGCACTGCACAGAAACACATCTACAGTGCATGTGGAGACACTAACGCTCCCCAGGCTGATTATCTACGCTGTTTAAAACACACACACATTTTCAAAAAATCCTTATTTTTCCCAAGTACTGTATTCAAATTAAATATTCATCTCCCTAAAAAAGCAATTAAATTTTACTGTCTAGTGATTTGCAAATCTAAACAACAAGTGTAGAAAAATAATTAGCATGCTAAGAAATCAGTTATTTCTCTGATAAGCTCGTAAACCCTTTTAATTAAAGCCACAATATTTTTAATTGCTAAAGGGAATATTTTGTTTATAATAGCAAACATTTCTAAGTTTTAATTTAAGTTCCAATCTAATATTGTGATAACTGAGAAATGGCCTCCAGGGGGCAACAGTATCCACCAAACAAAATAATGTGCATCTCAACTTTATCAAAGGATTTTCTTGCACGTGACTTCTTGGGATACAGGAAAGTTAAGTTAGCCAATGTAAACTCTGACAAGTTTCCTGTGAGCACACACTGAAGGAAACAGTCGTCATTCATTCAAGACATCACTTATTAAAGAAGTTATTATCGATCAAGATACAACTGTATATTTCCAGTAACTTTATGCATGCAACCTAAAATTTTTAACGAAACATTATTTGCTTTTTAAGCATTCAGACATGCTATTTTGAAGACACCTGAAATATCTTGGAATTGCTGTGTTTTGTCACTTCCTCTGTCCACAGCAGCCTAATGATGTGCAAAGCATTTATGAAACTTTGGGTTTGGCAGAGCTGGTGGCCTGGTAGGTCAGACTGACACAACCCAGTTCCCCAGTCCCCCAGTGGTGAGGCTGAGCACAGGTATATGCCCAGAAGGCCAACCACACCCACAGGCCTGCCCAGAGCTCATGCAAACACAAACCCTACCAACCTCATCCTGTTCCCTTGCTGGCTGGTCAGGGTGGCAGTCAATTAGTGGGAAATATACACACACATACACACAGCGTGGATCCCTCTGCTCCTGGAGCAGCTCCAGGAAGATGGGGCAGGGGATCTCACAGGGTTCTTGGGGCTCTCCACCATTCCAGTGGCACGCTGGGCTACCCTCTCAGGCTGAGGACCCACACACAGTCCTATAATTAATCACATAATCGAGCAATGAGCACATTGAAGTTGCATAGGATGGATGATAAGAAGCACGTGCCTCGGTGCTAGGATGCTGGTATTCATCAACCAGAAGAAGCATTTAAAACAAAACTTTGAGTTTCTGCCATGGTACCTTTGAAACTGACATTCCTGGGAACACTGATCACAAGGTATTACTAGTTACTGGCAGCTACCTTATAGTAACTTAGTAAAGTATTGTCATCCCTACTTCAAGTAACAATCACACTAAAATTCAGCTTTACTACTATAGATAAAAAAAGTTGGTGATTATTCATTATTTACTGTGCTATCATGTTTAACAACCTAGTCAAGGTCATGCTGTCCAGCTTTTTGTGACAGGAATTATCCCAGAGAGCCTATACAAGAACATAGGATACATAGGACTGAAGATAAATGCAGGTAACTCACCTTGTGAAGGAGTATGAGATATGAGATTAGGAGCTGGGGGGAAAAAAAAAAAGGCTTCTAAAGGAGGAAGAATATCATCATATCTACAGGTGCCGTTTCTTAAAAAAATAAAGGAAAATATAATTAAAGGAGAAGATTGAATACAGGAGGAAATTGCATTAGTCGAGAACTACACATCCAAGGAGACAGGACTTCCTTCTTCCTTCTGGACACTGAGCCCAAAATCTGGACTGAGGTAGGTGGAAAGAGGAGAGTCACGTTAGCCCAGAAATGCAGTCAGATACTATCACTTTTCTTTTTATTTTTCAAGGTGCTTTGAGCCAAAGGTAACATTTTTGAGTGTAACATTGTGTACCCGTTGATCTGTCTTGGGTTTTTTTTAGACTTTCTCTTGAGTATCCACATGGCAGCCATGTTCAACTTGGTAGTTTTTTCTTGGATTTGAGCTGCTGGTGGAATATTTTACTTCATTTTGAACATAAAGATGGACCTACAGTTTGAAAACACATTTTAACTTCCATTCATCATGTTGATTTTGTAGTTTACCATGTCCAGGCTTGACAAAGTGTTGATCAATCATCCATTGAGAACATGACTCAGACAGCATAAAGCACAATGAAAGCTGTGTTTCTCTGACTGCAGGTTTTAATAAAAGAAAACCGCTCTTTGAAGAATGCCAATTTTTTTCACCCTACAGTCAAAGCAAGGTACAATAAACCTTAGACTAAAAAAAGTCAAAATAACTATCTTCTTCCATATGAATCAGAGTCCATTCCAAAGGCCTTTAGCTGAAATACTTCAAAAGAAGTTGTATAAGCATCAATTAGGGTGGTTTTAGTAAAGCTGTCCTCAATAAAATAAACATTTTTTGTTGTTGTTGTTAGCTAAAAATGGAAATATTCTCATTGTTGGAGGAGGGAAATTCCATGTCACGTAATTATTAAAAATTATTTTTACATTTCAGCATAATTCTGTGTAAAAAAAAAATATACCATTTGGTTTGGGGAAAAAAACCCAAAATATTTTAAGAAGATATCTAAAGATATAATTCCAATAAGAAAAACATGGGATAATAGTCACAAAATGAATATATTCTTATGTAATTTAATTAAATAAAACCTGAGGTAACTATAGTTGGTTCCAGGACCAAACACATATTAACAATTTCATTTTGAAAGGTATTCCATGGCTTTCCACTCTGACAAAGTGTGTCCAGTGATCTGCAGTTTGGTTCATTTACTTGTTCACAGGTAATGTTTCTTGTAGCAAAATGTGATAAGAACAATTCAGATTCAAAAAAAAAAAAGGAAAAAAAATATAACAAAAAGGAAGATAGGACTTATGTAGGCATCAGTTGTTTATGAGCTGGTTTGTATAATTTCTGATGTTTTGTAGCCAGATATTATTATTTTCTTATTTAGGAAACTAGCATTGTTGGCTTATAGAAGAATATCTATCTAATAATTTCCTTTTGGAAATTACTGGTCCACTTAGGTGGGTGCATCCTTTTTTTTTTTTTTTCCATAAAATCTGAAAGCATCTGGATTTGTTTCTTAGCAACAAATAGTTACCACTTGCTCCTATTCAGCTCACCCGAGAGTGCTTCTAAGGCTGTAGTGATGTTGGACATTTCAGAGAAATTTTTATTTTTCCTTTTGTATGAATGGTGAGATCATGCTCAGATAGCACAACCTAACAGGAATCTTCTCCAGTATTTTAAAATCTATTCTAGAAACAATGAAATACTTTTAAACTGAGATAATAGTTGAATTACTGGCAAGAATACTGATAACTCTGTCTATTGTGCTTGGCAAGGAC
The DNA here is from genome assembly GCF_003945595.2 of Pipra filicauda. Lineage (NCBI taxonomy): Eukaryota > Metazoa > Chordata > Aves > Passeriformes > Pipridae > Pipra > Pipra filicauda. The sequence continues at coordinate 4,043 of NW_024103625.1, read as the reverse complement.
ACAAGAGGAAAAGGACAGCTAATTACTCAGTGTTCTGCATAGAGGGTTAGCTTGGACTAAACCAGAGCTTAGACATTTATCTGAACCCACAAAGGTACTTCTCACCTTTTTTATATACTTCTAGCACCTCGTCTTACCTATCCACACACAGAGGGCAGTCTAGTTATCTAGCACACCGAACAGTGGTGCTTGGAAAGCTCTGCATACTGATAAATACCAATTCAATGGCATAAATTTCACATCTAGTGAGACCAAATGACTTGAGCATTTCCCCCTTTGGACACCGTAGCTACCACAAAATATATATCACCCATGCAAACAGCGAAAGTCCTTCCAAATAGTTCGAGGCCACTACACCGATTTCTGTCTCTGTACTTTACAGTTTCATGCAAGAAAGAGTTAAACACAGTTTCAAAGGTGAGGTTTTTTACAGTGTGCTCAGATAGTGGTAAACATGACTCTTTCGAGTTAATTTATAGTGAAATAGCAGAACAGTGCAGGACAGAGAGTGCTACAATGGAAAGTCTGTGCCAGCAGAAGTCTGTTCACCCATTAACTTCTGTGGAAAGGCCCTGATAGATACAATGGGCTGCTGATTAAACAGAGAGACTCTGCTGCTGCTCACTCACTGCCCAGAGTTCCCAAACGGTATGGTGCTCTCTTGTCCTCTCTGGCACTCCCTCGGGTTTAGTGGGTGCCATGCAGTGGTATCACAGCACTGATCAGTTTATCTGTACGCAATCACATTCTAGTTAAAAAAATGTTCAAATTCTGTATGCAGGCTTCAGGATATTTTTGACCTAAAATATTTCTGCCATCTCCAAATAAGTACATTGCCAGAACCCTGCAATAAACAGTCTCTTTGGCTAGGCCCTTGTCCTAGCCTATTCCCCCTCTTCTGTTTCACCAGAACATTGCTTGAATCAACTGAAATTCCAAAATTGTGAGACCGATATAAATCTTCCTTCTTCAGTAACACTCACGTGTATGAACCAAAAATCTAAAGATCCATCAGAACCTTTTAATCTACAGAGAAGCTGGGATGAAACCATCTTGTAGGACATTTGACAACACTTGTTTTGTTTGTTGAATCTCTGATTCTCATGCACACAAATCTCGGCCTTGCCCTCGCTGCAGCTATTGATATGGCTGGCATTGGGATCAATAGTAGCAGAAGGAAGGCCAAAATGGAGATGTTAATTGCCAAATCTGTAACTTATGTTAGGTCCTGTGATACTTACCAGCCCTGCTCAAGATAGGACGGGTGTATCACACCATCATCTGATACAACATAGCACAGCCACAAAGATTGCACAGTGTGACTGCTGAGCACTCACTCAGAAGATACACAAAATGGAACAGATAGACAAACTGGATGTTTGTCAGTATTATGTCTATATTTCTGCACCTGCCACAGACATTTCACCCCTATCAGATCTCCAGACATCACTCTTGCACTCCAAGAGAATAATAATTTTAACTCCTCTCACTCTGACAGAATTTGCTGTCTCTGAGATGCTCCTCTCAAAACTACAGAACTTTGTAGTGTAATGTTGTTTTTTGTTCCACTTAAGACCTGGGCTTTCATACGCTGCAGGAAACACTTGGTGGCACTCATTCAACATCATTTTTACTTCCCATACCACAGATTCTCTGGGTTAACCTAAAAACATGCAAAAAATTCCCCTTAGTAAGTTTATCCTATGAACTCTGTCACTAAGACCAACTCCTGCAGTCATTATTCACCTTTGACTTAATCATTAATGATGTAAAAATAATTTGTGTTTGTAAAAGAAAATCAAAGATGGCTTTGTGATAGTAAACTGATCACTAAATTTGAGCTGAGAGGTTTTTGCCTACCAATTACTCTGCAGAGTATCTACTTTTCTGCTTGGATGGGTATCTAAAATGTACTCCCTGTTTAAAGTGTAAATTTTTTTTCCCTGCACATTACTGCTCACTGCAACTTGTATACAGCTGCTTGAAAGCAAGCTCAAAAAGAAACAGACTCTGACTGAACCATCTGTTAACCAGGATAGTTGCTGAGAGACAACTGCAAAGGAGGTAGAGAGTTGCACTTGGCTGTACCCAGTAGTCCTTCTAATTCATACCTCTGGGTGACAGCTATTTGCAACCCAATATTCATTCTGTGTTTTGAGAAAGACAGACGGGAAGCAGCAGCACCCTGACCCACTTCAGTAAACAAATACCTATAACCCCCTTTTCAAATCCTGCTCTTCCAGGAATTACTCCAGTTTCTCACGGACAGTACCCTAAAGCCCTGCCAAGGACCACGGCCTTATTGCTGACACCTAGCAGTTATTCCTATCCAAGCTGCTGAAAGATCTGACAGTCAGTAGGGGATTTATTTATTACCCTTAACAGCAGGACGGTATTACATGAGCTAAGGATAATCCAACACCGTTAGATAGCCCAAGGCTTGACTGAAGGTGCCTCCTTTGTGGGAGGGGGAAGATCATGCCCAAACGTCCCTGCAACTCTCCACTTAACACACTCAGAATAAAACTTCTGCAGAAAAAGGTTACAAACAGGTCAGTAGCCACTAACAGCCAAGATATTCTCAGTGGGAAACATCTCAAAGCAATGGAGCACAGCTAAGCACACAAAACAGTCTACTCTCAGAACACAGAATGCTCTCATCGAAGTTATAAGTGGCCTTCCTCTAGAACAGAAACAGGGCCCATTGCCTATCCCCACCATCCTTCAACAACACAGCAGCCAAAAGAGTGACCCGTAGGCCTTACTCCAGGGTCACAGTGCCCACAGAGCTTGATTACTCCATGGTTGCCTGTTGGTCCTGGGCCTATGAAATCCATGCTGCTGAGAAACTCGTTTCCCAGCAGTTTTGCTTTTTTTCCAAGTTTTACTAGCTGCACCAGGGAAGCTTTAACTTTTTCAGAAGAAAATTGCCCATTTCCTTATCTGCATGTACTTGAATGTGATTTGTTTGTATACTCAGACATGTTTATATACTTGAGGGAATGCTTTACTGACAAGTTCTGCAGATGTCCACTAACCTTTACTAAAACCCAGCAGGCACTTTTCAAAACAAGCAAACATTTTTGTGCCTAAAAGGTGCGCACCCAAGCCAAATTTTTAATTTCAGAACATTTTACTTTCTGGCCTGTTTAGGAAGAGCTTTATGTTTTAAAATGTGAGAGTATTATCTTCTCCCTTTCCAGCTAAAGGGATTTTCCTCTAACGTTCTTCTAAAAAGAGCAAAAGAGGCTCCACTGTTTCAGCAGAAATGCAGAGAGGTAAATCGCAATCCAAAAGCGAGTTGCCATTTATCCACTTGATATCATACTGAGCACCGTTTGACCACGCTAAGCACATGGTCAAATACAAAGCACTTACATGTGCTCTTTACACTAAGCCAGCACACTAAGCGTACGTGACGAATTTTGTCACCATAATCATACAGCCTTTCCCAGACAAAGTTCCAGAGCACGAGCCACAAAGGGCAGAGCCTTTCCGAAACGCTTTGATGACCTGTCCCGTTCCGGGAAGGTGGGGCTGCGCTGCACAGGGGCGGCAACAGCACCGTTTCTTCGAATTTCGGTTACTTCATATTTCATCGCGGACACTATTTGTTTTGGTAAAGATTCGCTGCTCCGAGAATTGCAGGGAGAGCTACTGGCGGCCGACTCGACACCAAGCCCGGGCAAGCTTAGGGCAGTAACCGAGCGAGCAGGAACCGCTTGTTCAGAGCGATGCAGCCGGTGCGTGCCCGCACTCTCCCGATGGGTGGTGCTGCGGGGACAGGGCTTGGTGGCCCTGCCCGACAAGCCGCCACCACCCCCCGAGCCCCTTGGCTCCAGCCCCCGGGACTAGAGCGGGATGAGGGGGTGCTGCTGCTGGTGCTGCTGCTGCTCTCCGAAGGGTTAAAAGCCTTCGAGCCCCATGAGCAGGAGGCGTCTGGGCAGTGTGGGGAGAAATGCAGAGAAAGTAGGTCAGCAGCGCCCAGCGGCGGAGCGGGACGGGACGGGACGGGGAGGGGGCAGGGGGAGGCGAAAGGGGCG